>NW_023995071.1:150000-164677 GCF_015586225.1 Lucilia sericata | reverse complement strand
TTCGATGGCGTGCTATAAAAAGTTACAAGAGCCTGAAGACGACTCTGCGTCATGGCGAATAGATGCCGCCATTAAGTAAGCATCCCCCACAGGAGGTACACTATAGAGAAGTGTAGCTAGAAGAGTGACGCCTTCGTGGTTCCTCTAGTCAATTCAAAACCCAGAAGCGTCTGCCTCACATTGAGCGGCTCCCTGGTCAGCGTCTGTTTCCCATGTAAGGGTCGGCTGCAACGTAAACTCCTGGCGGTTAGGACAAAAACGCTACGGGTAGGATCCCGGAAAATAAAACCAATATGGAAAAGTCTGAGAATAGTAATTTACTTACGGTGCAGGAAGTAATGACTCCAGTACCGGCGGCTGAGTGTAGTGAGCGAGCAGGCTACCCGTCGTCGTCATCCAGCGCACAGTGGTATAGGAAAAAAAAAAGAGGGAAATAATTCGGTAACTTCTAAACGGTTAATCCGATTTTAATGAAATTTGGTATGCACAAAGAGGAGGTGTTGTCGAGTTTAGGTTTTGAATTTGGACCTTATAGGCCAACCAGGGGCCCGGCGGGGGGTCCTCAAATTAGGACACCTCGGCTATGTTAAATTTTTAAAACGATCCTATTTCTTCATTTGAGTTCCGATTTAAAAAAAATTTCGTATATAGAATCTCCTCATCGAGCACTATAAAAAATGTCGTCGTAGCAGTAAATTATCTCTTATAGTTTAGGAGATATTCGCATTTGAATATTAAAATTTTAAAATTTTTACCGTCCTTACTTTAGTTTTTTTGATAATAGCAGGTCCAAATATTTCCGATTTTCGCCATTTTTTTTTTATTTGCTTAACAACAAGTTTATATCCCAAGCAGTGAAAGAATTATGTAAAAATCATGACTGAGTCCAAAGTTATAGGCATTTAAATTTAAAAAATTAAAAAAAGGCGATTTTTTGTCATTTTTTTGGGAAAAAAGTATCTTTTTCTTTTTAAGTTATCTAAAAAGTTTCTAAGAAGATGTATATAGAATTTATACTTTTTGGAAAGCTGACTTTACATAAAATACGATAAATGAAACAAAACCTAAAAATTTTTGATACCGAGGGGACCAGGTCCATCCAAAAAAACCCTATTTTTTATGGAAAATTAAATTTTGAGCAAAAATTCTCAAATCGCATAGTCGATATCAAATTATAGTGACCTGTTTTATATGACCCAATAAGTTCTTAATCATTTTGTAACGGGTTTCGATAACCCCGCCCCTGGTATGGATATAATAGGCAAAAAACCAAAAAATCCCATTTTTGGGATTTTTTAAAACTTTTTTGGGAATTCCGGGATTTCTAATAAGAAAATTCGAAATTTTTATTTAATTTTGGATTTTGAGTAAAAAAATCTACCTAACTGTAAAATTTCATCAAAAAATATTCATAAATAAAATTTTTATTGCAATTTGAAAAATTTGTATCTTCGCAAAAACTGAATAAAAAACATTTTTTAATTTTTTTTAAAAAAAGTATTCCGCGAATTTTTTAATTTTCAAAAATTATATACAGTTTTGAAAAATAGACAAAATTACCTTTCCATTGATATATAACATGCCTACCTAATGTTTTTTAAGTGACAAATTAATTAGGGAAAACTCAACATCTTTTAGAAAATTTACCTAGCACTATTATTTTCATCCATATATGTAACAAATTTAAGAGTTAACCTTATGGATGAAAATAATAGTGCTAGGCAAATTTTCTAAAAGATGTTGAGTTTTCCCTAATTAATTTGTCACTTAAAAAACATTAGGTAGGCATGTTATATATCAATGGAAAGGTAATTTTGTCTATTTTTCAAAACTGTATATAATTTTTGAAAATTAAAAAATTCGCGGAATACTTTTTTTAAAAAAAATTAAAAAATGTTTTTTATTCAGTTTTTGCGAAGATACAAATTTTTCTAATTACAATAAAAATTTTATTTATGAATATTTTTTGATGAAATTTTACAGTTAGGTAGATTTTTTTACTTAAAATCCAAAATTAAATCAAAATTTCGAATTTTCTTATTAGAAATCCCGGAATTCCCAAAAAAGTTTTAAAAAATCCCAAAAATGGGATTTTTTAGTTTTTTGCCTATTATATCCATACCAGGGGCGGGGTTATCGAAACCCGTTACAAAATGATTAAGAACATATTGGGTCATATAAAACAGGTCACTATAATTTGATATCGACTATGCGATTTGAGAATTTTTGCTCAAAATTTAATTTTCCATAAAAAATAGGATTTTTTTGGATGGACCTGGTCCCCTCGGTATCAAAAATTTTTAGGTTTTGTTTCATTTATCGTACTTTATGTAAAGTCAGCTTTCCAAAAAGTATAAATTCTATATACATCTTCTTAGAAACTTTTTAGATAACTTAAAAAGAAAAAGATACTTTTTTCCCAAAAAAATGACAAAAAATCGCCTTTTTTTAATTTTTTAAATTTAAATGCCTATAACTTTGGACTCAGTCATGATTTTTACATAATTCTTTCACTGCTTGGGATATAAACTTGTTGTTAAGCAAATAAAAAAAAATGGCGAAAATCGGAAATATTTGGACCTGCTATTATCAAAAAAACTAAAGTAAGGACGGTAAAAATTTTAAAATTTTAATATTCAAATGCGAATATCTCCTAAACTATAAGAGATAATTTACTGCTACGACGACATTTTTTATAGTGCTCGATGAGGAGATTCTATATACGAAATTTTTTTTAAATCGGAACTCAAATGAAGAAATAGGATCGTTTTAAAAATTTAACATAGCCGAGGTGTCCTAATTTGATGACCCCCCGCCGGGCCCCTGGTTGGCCTATAAGGTCCAAATTCAAAACCTAAACTCGACAACACCTCCTCTTTGTGCACACCAAATTTCATTAAAATCGGATTAACCGTTTAGAAGTTACCGAATTATTTCCCTCTTTTTTTTTTCCTATACCACTGTGCAGCGTCTGCAATGTTACCCCTGTTACGAGCTTGGCAGGGACAACAGATAATGCTACAAGCAAAAACGAGAATGCGGAGAATAGTGCCCCACAAAGAAAACCAGTGGATAAAAGTGCGCCCCCAACACAAATAGAAGCGAGGAAGTATCCCGACCAGAAGCCCGATTCTTTCACAGAACTAGGAGACCTTATCGTTGATCTTTTGGACTTCTTTAAGGATAAAAACAACATCCACCTTGCCATAAAATGGCAAGTCAGAAAAATGCGTTCCGTGTATAACAAAGCGAAAGACGAGATATACCGCGACACCACCAAATCATGCGGAGTTATTGCCGACAAGGTAACTCAAACGTCACCTCTAGTTTGGCCGAAAAAGAGAGAGGAGAAGCGTAAAAAGGACAAAAGCGAAAACTCGGCTAAATTGCCAACACCGAAGAGAGCAAAGAATAACCCACAACTTGCAAGCGGAAAAGGCCCAGTCTTCGTGAGTACAGAGGTATCTTCCAAAAACAAACCTCCCAGTGAAGATCAACAAACTACATCGGAAGGATGGACGAAAGTAAGAAATAGAAAGACGAAACGCTTTCGTAAGCCTCAACCCGATAAGATGATAATATCATCCAAAGGTGAAACATCATATGCCGATATCCTCCGAAAAATTAGGACGGATCCCGAATTGAAGGAGTTAGGTGAAGAGGTCAGCAAAATACGAAGAACTCAGAAAGGCGACCTACTACTTGAATTAAAGCCAACCGGTAAAAATACAACTGATAGATTCAATGAGAAGATTGTATCATCTTTAGATGGAAAAGTGGATGTAAAGACTCACAAAGAAGAAACCATTATACAATGTAAAGATATGGACGATATAACTACAAAACTAGAGATATCTCAAGCAATTAGCAGAGAATTGCAAATGCCTGAGCTAGACGAGAAAATTGTTAAGTCTATGTGGAAGACCTACGGAGGTACCCAATCTGCCAAAATAATTCTCCCAACAGAAGCTGCAAGAAGAGCCCTCGCACTTCGTAAAATCAAAATTGGGTGGTCTATCTGTCGCTTAAGGGAAATGGTAACATTAACTAAATGCTTCAGATGTTTGGAATTCGGCCACATATCGAAGTTCTGTAAGGCTGAAACCGATAGATCTCACCACTGTCTGAAATGTGGACTTGAAGGGCATATCGCAAAAGAATGTAAAGGAGAATTAAATTGCATGTTATGCAAAGCGACTGGGGGAAAGGATCTTAAACATGTGGCAGGGAGCTACAGATGCCCCGTTTTCCAGAAGGCTCTAAGTAAGAAAACCAAATGAACTTTATTCAGCTTAACGTAAACCACTGCGCCACAGCCCAAGACCTCTTAACACAAAGCATACGGGAGCTAAAAATAGACGTCGCAATCATTTGCGAACAATACAAGAACCTGGACAGGAATGTATGGGAACGAGACGCCTAAAGTAGATCAGCAGTTTGGGCCTGCGGAAATAGGTGCATAGAAAATGCCATGAGGCAGCCGGAAGAGGGTTTCGCGAGAGTAAAAATCGGTGGAATTTATATTTATAGCTGTTATATATCTCCCAATATACCGCACGCTGACTTCGAGAGACTTATCGACAACATTGTGAGAGACGCTGCGCACCATAGCCCAATTGTTATTGGAGGAGACTTCAACGCTTGGGCACAAGACTGGGGTAGTCGTATAACTAATGAGAGAGGTAGAATACTCTTAGATGCCTTTTCAAGGCTAGATGTAGTTCTTCTAAATAACGGGAATACCAACACCTTTAGAAGAGCTGGCACTGGTTCAATCGTTGATTTGACCTTTGTAAGTACAAACCTAGCTAGGAATATAGAATGGCAAGTAAGTGAGCACTATACCCACAGCGACCATCAGGCTATTGTGTTCTCTATTCGAAGGGATTCGCAAATACCTCGCGGAAAGACAATCTTTCAGGGTTGGGCGAAAGATAAATTTGACTCCGATGTTTTTACTGACATCTTCAGTAACCACCAAATCGAAGAGAGTGAGGTAGAACATATGGCAGAAGAAGTCATAGCACTACTAAAGAGTGCCTGTGATGCATCTATGCCAACGAAACGTTTAAACAATAGGAGGAAGGAAAATTATTGGTGGAATAACAATATTGCCTTGTTAAGGAAAAAATGTTTAAGATCTAGAAGACTTTACCAGAGATGTAAGTCAAGGTATGAACTACCAACAAGAAGAAAAGATTATCATCAAGCGAGGAAAGACCTCAAAAATGCCATAAACTCCAGCAAGGCTGAATGTTTTAAACAATTGTGCAGGGAAGCCGATGCCAATCCATGGGGTAATGCTTACCGCGTAGTAATGGCTCGACTTAAAGGCAAAAAATCGCAAAACATTACATGCCCCTCCCTTATAGACAATATAGTAGAAGTCCTTTTTCCCGTAGGAGAACCATACACAGATGTTCCAACTGTGATAGAATCCTTCGATGTCGAAGTTACTGAAGAAGAAATAACAAACATGTGCTCGAAAATTGGTGACAACAAAGCTCCAGGATTAGATAGTATCCCTAACAAAGCTCTAAAACTTGCGCTTACATTGAGACCAACCGTATTCGCTCGCCTATTTCAAAAATGCCTCCTAGATGGAAAGTTTCCAAATGACTGGAAGAAACAAAAGCTTATCTTGATTCCTAAACCGGGAAAAGCCCTTGGAGAACCGCAGTCATATAGACCAATATGCTTGCTGGACACTATAGGTAAATGCCTTGAAAGGTTAATATATGAAAGATTACTGGATGTCGTTGAGAATGCTCGTGGCTTATCCGATAGACAATATGGGTTCCGAAAGGCAAAATCTACTATTGATGCAATTAAATTTGTCGTTGACAATGCCAAGAGAGCAATTGCTGGCAAGGGCAAGCAAAGGAAGTACTGTGCTGTCATAACACTTGACATTAAAAATGCCTTCAATTCCGCTGGATGGAAACATATTGTAGCGTCGCTGAGATATATTAATACCCCAGAATATTTAATTAGAATAATCAAAGATTACTTTTCTAATAGGTCTTTGTGGGTTAATACTGATGGTGGTATAAAAACCTATAATGTCACATCAGGCGTCCCTCAGGGATCTGTCCTAGGACCCCTGTTGTGGAATATTATGTATAATGGAATTTTTGGAATAAAAATACCTGAAGAAGCAACTATTGTAGGCTTTGCAGATGACATTGCAATACTTGTTCAAGCGAGATACATTGACGAAGTCCAACTGTACGCAAACGAAGCAATCAGATCGATCAAAGACTGGTTGTCATCAGTAAACCTGAATCTAGCCGAACATAAAACAGAGATTGTTCTAATTAGCGGAAAAAGGAAACGAGAAACACTATCAGTAGAAGTAGGCGAGACCACAATTGTGTCTTCGGAAGCAATAAAATACTTAGGTGTCATGATAGATGACCGATTGAACTTTAAAAAGCACATGGAATATGCATGTAAAAAGGCGACGATTGTATCAAACGCATTATCAAGAATGATGCCAAACATCGGAGGACCGCGACAAAGCCGTAGAATACTAATATCCCGCGTAACTAACTCAATACTCCTATATGGAGCCCCAGTCTGGGAGAAAGAGACCAATAAATCTATAAGAAAAAGTATGATGTCCTTATTTAGGAGAAGTTGCTTAAGAGTATGTAGTGGCTTTCGGACTATATCAGGGGAAGCAGCAAATGTTGTTGCAGGAATCGTACCCATAGATATTACAGTAAGGGAAGCATCAAATATATATAAAACGCTACTTGAAAATCCGGAGATTACCAAAAAGGAAATTTGTAAAATCGAGAGAGATAAAAGTATTGAAAGTTGGCAGAGAAGATGGGAAAATTCTCCTAACGGCCGATGGACCTTTAGACTTATCCCTTCTATTAATATTTGGATAAATCGGAGACACGGTGAAGTAAATTATAACTTAACACAATTTCTCACGGGTCATGGTGGCTATAGAAGCTATCTGCATCGCTTTGGCCACGACAACTCCCCAAGGTGCCCAGAATGCACCGAAGATGATGAAACTGCAGAACACGTAGCATTTGCATGTCCACGATTCTTAAGAAACAGAACAGCTCTAGAATCTAGCCTAGGAGAAAAGATTACAGTGAACAACTTAATTAGCATAATGTTGAAATCTCAAGAGCAATGGGACGCAGTGAATACGTTTATTAGCAATATAAACAAAACATTGCGTGATGCTGAAACAGCACGTAAAGCATCCCGCAACAGTGTGCTGACAAATTCTTTGTAATACAAACGAAGTGTACCCAATAATGGGCAAACCCCCCCGCGAAGTAATACCAATTGGCAGTTCCGCGGGGACGGGGGACGTAAGGGGGTGTGGTTTAGTACGTAGACGCCTAGGCGAGTCGTGCATGTTTTCCAATACGGGTTGGATACATCTTTTGAAGATTCCACACCTCCGGCGCATCAAAAAAAAAAAAAAAAAAAAAAAAGTCTAGTCTATAGTTTAGTCTATAGTCTAGGTTATAGTCTAGGTTATAGTCTAGTCTATAGTCTAGTCTATAGTCTAGGTTATAGTCTAGTCTATAGTCTAGGTTATAGTCTAGTCTATAGTCTAGGTTATAGTCTAGTCTATAGTCTAGTCTATAGTCTAGTCTATAGTCTAGTCTATTGTCTAGTCTATAGTCTAGTTCTAGTATATAGTCTAGTATACAGAAAATAGAAAATATTCTTAAAATTTTTTTATTTTACTTCAGATAATGATTACTTGTTGTTGTACAAAATTACCAAAAAATTTCCATGACTAAGTACTTTTTTCCATTTTCTCAACTTTTATAAATTATTTATTCAAAATAAATACCAATATGGCGATAATTAATTGAATCCTTAAATACAGTACTTCGCCTCTCTTATCGAATTCGACACACATACAAAATTAATAAATTATCTGACAAACAAACAAGAGAAAAACATTTCTTTCTACAGAATTACCGAAAGCGAAACCAATTGAAAGTCATGTTAAGAAATGTAGATTAATCAAGAATGTAGGGGGAATAAAAACGAACCGAAACACTGGAATGGAAGACAATTGATAAACAATTGAACACAATTTTAAGTGGCACAAAGTCAACTGGTCAGAGTGAAAGAAAGCAATAAGGAAGAAAGCAAAAGAAAGACACAAATTATGAAGAACAGTTAAAACGACCTTCTTAAGCAACGTGATCAAGATGATGTCTGTCGTTGGTGTTGGAGTGGAATTTAAATGAAAAGTGGCCAAGACAAGAAGACAATAATCAGAAGATAAAACTGAAAACAGCCGCACTTCTTTGTTTACCCAACACAGCATGTTGTAGGGTATTTGGCTGTAAGTAGGGTTTCATTTAGAAAATAAAGTTCACAATCAGAGATCATGATGTTGTTGATGTTGTTGTTGTTGATTCTTGTGGTCTGTTTTCAATGTATAACTCTTGCTTGTTTTGTATTTTCAATAAATGATCTTTATGATGATGTGATCAATTATTTCTGTAAGACATTTCTTTCTCTCGATCTCTTTCTATATTCAAACCTTTTTTTTTGTGTAAAATTGTGGTGATTAATGAGTCACATACATTTAAGTTAACGTTGTAAAACAAACCTCACACACGTTGTTTTTTTTTTTTTCTTTCGTTAATTTTTAATTGTTGTCTTTGATAAGAATTAAAAACCAGGCCTGATTGTCTGGCACAAACCATAAACAAAGAAAAAAGGGTCTTAAAAAAATTATATTCTCTTATTGATTTGCTAGTGTTTTGTTTTATTTCATGTTTTTTTATTTAATAATAATTCCTGAGTTACGTTACGTTATGGATTTGAGTGAGAGGCGTTACTAATGCATTTTACAAAAAAATTTAAATGTTTTATACCCAAAACAAAGAAACTTTATACAAAAATTTTTGTTAACAGCAACAACAAACATTTTGATAAATTCTTTTTAATAATTGATAAAATAAAAAGACATAAGAAAAACTTAAATGCACAACTCAGATAAAAACCTCAAAAAGTCTAAAGGCCCCCAAAAAGTAGGTTAACACTTAAATAGTTTCTTATTCAGTTTTTATATTTATTAAAAGTTTATTTTGTTTTCGTGCTTTTCAAAACTTATATTCTTTTGACAAGAGGTTTTTGAGGTACTTTCTCAATTTCAATTAAAGTAAAGGAAAGAATAATGAAAACTTTGCAAAAGTTTTACACTCAAGGAAAAAAAAAACTATGAATTAAATAAAAAATCTATAGACTAGAATATTGACTAGACTATAGACTAGACTATAGAATAGACTATAGAATAGACTATAGACCAGATTATAGACTAGACTATAGACTAGACTATATATTAGACTATAGACTAGACTAGACTATAGACTAGACTAGACTATAGACTAGACTATAGACTAGACTATAGACTAGACTATAGACTAGACTATAGACTAGACTATAGACTAGACTATAGACTAGACTATAGACTAGACTATAGACTAGACTATAGACTAGACTAGACTATAGACTAGACTAGACTATAGACTAGACTATAGACTAGACTATAGACTAGACTATAGACTAGACTATAGACTAGACTATAGACTAGACTATAGACTAGACTATAGACTAGACTATAGACTAGACTATAGACTAGACTATAGACTAGACTATAGACTAGACTATAGACTAGACTATAGACTAGACTATAGACTAGACTATAGACTAGACTATAGACTAGACTATAGACTAGACTATAGACTAGACTATAGACTAGACTATAGACTAGACTATAGACTAGACTAGACTAGACTATAGACTAGACTATAGACTAGACTATAGACTAGACTATAGACTAGACTATAGACTAGACTATAGACTAGACTATAGACTAGACTATAGACTAGACTATAGACTAGACTATAGACTAGACTATAGACTAGACTATAGACTAGACTATAGACTAGACTATAGACTAGACTATAGACTAGACTATAGACTAGACTATAGACTAGACTATAGACTAGACTATAGACTAGACTATAGACTAGACTATAGACTAGACTATAGACTAGACTATAGACTAGACTATAGACTAACTATAGACTAGACTATAGACTAGACTATAGACTAGACTATAGACTAGACTATAGACTAGACTATAGACTAGACTATAGACTAGACTATAGACTAGACTATAGACTAGACTATAGACTAGACTATAGACTAGACTATAGACTAGACTATAGACTAGACTATAGACTAGACTATAGACTAGACTATAGACTAGACTATAGACTAGACTATAGACTAGACTATAGACTAGACTATAGACTAGACTATAGACTAGACTATAGACTAGACTATAGACTAGACTATAGACTAGACTATAGACTAGACTATAACTAGACTACTGACTATAGACTAGACTATAGACTAGACTATAGACTAGACTATAGACTAGAACTATAGACTAGACTATAGACTAGACTATAGACTAGACTATAGACAGACTATAGACTAGACTATAGACTAGACTATAGACTAGACTATAGACTAGACTATAGACTAGACTTAGACTAGACTATAGACTAGACTATAGTAAAAGTGACAGAATTTAAAAGACCTTTCTTAAAATTCTCACACAAAATTTTAATTCCAACAAAGATTCCTTATACTAACAGACATGCAGCAGACTTTAGTTACAACTGCATATAATTGTATGAAAAAAAAAATAAAAAACTAATTATTAAATAAACGGACATCCTGTTGCTTTTGTTTTTGGCAGTTTCACATGCTTATTATGATCATTTTTTTTTTTTTTTTTGTTTTCGTTTAACAAACAAACATAAAATTAACAAATATTCCCAGTTGGTAATTGGTAGTTAAACTGCAGCAACAATAAAAATTATATATGAAGAAAATTTTCCTTTAATTTCAACTGGTTAGTATGAGAGTTAACGCCTACAATTCTATGAAATTCCTAGGAATTTTTTTTTATGGCTAGAACGAAAAAAAATCAGCCAAGCATTTAGTTTTTAAGTGGAATTTTAAAAAAAGTCAAGTTTAATTTTCCTTTTTCTTGACTATTTCTTTAATCCATTCGCATAATTTAAATTTATTATTTAAGTTCCTTTTATTTAAATTTTTTTGTGTAATATAAAGCAAGTAGTTTATTGCTGTCGTCTATAATTTGAAAACAATTTATTATCATCAAGATCATCAATTCTAGGCAGGGGGTTTTATTTGGTGTTTTTATTAAGACTCTTTAACCTTAATGGGCATGAATTTCATTTGAGCATAAATATTTTATTTAGTGCTAAGGGTTAGGTTGTCTGTGGGAATTTTATTTCTTATCATTAAAATATTATAAATAATTTTTTTTTTCTCGGTTTCATTTTGTTCATATTTGTATTTATCATAATTAGTGTGAAATAGTAATTTCTTTATCAGTTGTTATAATGGCTTTAAAAGAGTTTTCTGTTTTGTTTAATCATATAGCCGAAATAGCTCAGTTGGGAGAGCGTTAGACTGAAGATCTAAAGGTCCCCGGTTCAATCCCGGGTTTCGGCAAATAATCATTTTTTTTATATTTTTATTTTTAAAAATTTGTATTTTATTTAAATGTTAAATTTTTTTATTTTAATAAATAATTAAATTTAAAAATTAATTTAAACAAAAACTTAATAAAACTTCTTTAAATTTGGAATTTTTCAATTTTAACTTTAAATTCTTTTTTTTACGAAAAATAGCAACATTTGTGCTTAAAGATTAGAGATAGGAAGGAGTAAATAAATACCCTCCAAATGTCCTATTTGTATACAAAATAATTTTTCGACCACAGAAATATATATTCTGAGTTCTTATAAGATAGTGGAGCCGATTTAGCCATGTCCGTCTGTATGACCGTATGTTTACTTGATGCCTTTACAAATACAGGGTAAGCAGTAAGATGACTCACTACCGCCCCTTCCTGTGTGCCTTAAACCCACACGCAGTCGGTAATGGTTCAAGCACTTTTCTCAAATACTCGAGCTATCTAATCTTTGATCGTTGTTGCCCCGTTGCGCAACATCCGAGATTCCAAAACTTCACACCCTTTTTGACTCACTATCGCCCCTTTCTGTGTGCCTTAAATCCACACGAAGTTTTGGACGGAACCTTCGTAGGTCCATGAACAAGCACTTTCCTTAATACTCGAGCTATCTAATCCCTGATCGTTGTTGGCCCGTTGCGCAATTTCCGATATGCCAAAATTTCAATGATCTCTGTTGATTCGGCAACAGCACCCAGTCATGTTTTCCGAACTATATACAATTAATACCGACTTATTCCCGACGCTTTGCACACAGTGGGGTATCTATTGTCTTTGTCGGCAACAGCACCGAACCTACATATATCGATCCACATATAGTTTAACTAAAATCGAAGTGCTTTACACCTGCCTTTCAGCCTTATTTCAGGGAGGTACTTTTACAACTTTTGCACACCGATGGTGCATCTCCAATAATCGAGACAAGACAAAGTCAGAAACTCTGCTTACCGGTTCCCGTGGTTCCTGTTTATATGGTTCTTTCGTTCGAACGCAGGTCAAATCATTTCAAGGAAAGTCCGAGAATTAATTTGACATCACTAGTTTAAAGGCCCGGTAGACTGAACTATATACAATTGATACCAACTTATTCCCGACGCTTTGCCCACAGTGGGGTATATATTGTCTTTTTCAGCAACAGCACCGAACCTATATCGATCCACATGTAGTTTAACAGAAGTCGAAGTGTTTTACAAGAACATTTTTAGGGAGGAACTTTTACAACTTTTGCACCCCGATAGTGTCTCTCTAAAAACCGGGAAAAGACAAAGTCCGAAATTCCGCCTTGTGGGCTACCGTTTCCCGCGGTTCCAGTTTATATGGTTGTTTCGTTCAAACCCAGATCAAATTATTCCAAGAAAAGTCTGAGAATTCATTTGACAGCACTGAACTATAAACAACTGATACCAACTTAATCCCGACGCTTAGCCCATAGTGGGGTATATATTTTTCGGCAACAGCACCGAACTTATATCGATCCACATATAGTTTAACAAAAGTCAAAGTGCTTTACACGAACACCTGCTTTTCAGCCTTATTTCACGGAGGTACTTTTACAACCTTTGCACCCCAATGGTGCCTCGATGGTGCCCCTCTAATAACCGGACCAAGGCAAAGTCCGAAAATCTGCCTTGTGGACTACCGGTTCCCGTGGTTCCTCTTTCGTTCGAACCCAAGTCAAATTATTCCAAGGAAAGTCCGAGGATTCATTTGACATCACTAGTTTATAGTCCCGGCAGACTAAAGGTACTTGGTGGCACATCTTTTCCCTCGGATTGCATTCACATCAAGATGGAAGAAGTTCATTAACATAACATATCCCGGGGAGAGTCCATATGTGTGTTGAAATCAGTTTTCAGAAGATCTCAGATAACTAACAATATCCGCATCTTTAATAGTACTATCAGCAACGCTTTCCAGATGTTCCTATTTAAAATTAGCTAAATCGGTCCATATATATACATACATATAAAGGAGGAGATAGCTCTCATACAAATGTTCATACTTCACTAAAATGGATTTATTTTTAATCACTTCCTCTATAATCAAATATCAATAGATATAGTATTACCAACAAAAACCGGGTTTGGTCCATAGTTCCCATATATATGCTGCAATTGCCATAATCTAGTTTAGTTGACTTTCGCTAATGCATATATAGATGACAGTGATACGGGTGACCGATTTATTGAAATCAAAATTTGCTGATAACTTGATTGCTGATAACCAGACCGGACCATTGGTATAAAAGTTCATGTGATTTGATATTTCTCTATTATTTCCTGTGGGACCATGTAATGCTGAAAATTGACCACTGACGACTTTCATTCCAACATGGTGCGTGTTATTTGTAACATACTCAAAGAAGTGAACAAATTTGGACGTCCAGAAGACATTCTGAAATATTTTCGCTGATTTTAAATAGAAAAATTATCGACAACTTGTCTGATAGAATGATAAAAACTTTTGAGTCCAAAAATATCTGGGGACTTGATAAAATTAATACGGACAGACAGACATGGCTAAATCGACTCCTCTATCTATAAGCAAACATACTGACAGACGAATATATGTAGCTAAATGGATCTATTTAGCTGATTTTATATATAAAATTATTCGAAAATAGATCTGATAGAATGTTATAAGAAATTTTGGATTCCAAAATTATCCGGGGGTTGACAAAATTGTTTTCTAATATACATATGGAAAGACAGACAGATTGACGGATATTGCTAATTCGACTTCGCTATCTATAATAATCATTTCAGTATCTAAAAACTAAATTGAAAAAAGATCAAACGGAATGAGAAATTTCACTATACCTTACTCCGAAGTTACAGGACATAAAAACATAATTTCTTATCTAATTATTCGAGTAATTCTCTTCTTAACAAGTCTTAATTAAAGTCTTTCATTTTATAACTCTGCAAGCAAAGTACAAAAAAACTATAACTAAATCAGTGGTCGGCTTCCATAGTTACCTAGAGACCGAGAAGTTAGATAAGTTTAAGTTTACCTAAACACCACACGAATGGCAAGAAAACTAATCAACACAAAAACATACTTTGAATCAAAATCTTCTTTAAAGAAGCCTACTCC
>NW_023995071.1:45000-145000 GCF_015586225.1 Lucilia sericata | reverse complement strand
TTTCATTATATCGATAGTTTATTGAAATCAATTGAAATTTAAAAACTTGATAATTTTTTAATAATTATTACACTTGATCACTTATTTCATTAAACCGACAAGCAAACCAACCACATGCAGTTTACTAAAACAACCCTCAATTATGCGCCATACATATCTCCCCTTATCACGCTACTATTTAACCGTTAATTTCAAATATGTTTAGAAAAAAGTCTCTGTGAATAAAATATTACCGAAAGAAAAGAAAAAAAAAACATTAAATATTTATTTGGCTTATCTGTTAAATTGTTACTGTAGCATGTCAATTGTTAATGCCGCTTTATGCTAAAGTTTCAAAACAAAAAAAAAATATTTCTAAAAATTTTCAAATCCCCAGTTAAACGGGCGCATAAATGGATTGTATAGGTTTTTATCTGGAATTCCATTTGTTTATTTCGTTTAAATATTTATTTATTTATTTGTATGTAAACTTTCTGGATTAACCTAAATAGTGTTTATTTGTTTATTTGTTATTTGTTTATTTGTTTATTTGTTGTTTTTGTTTTTTTTTTTTAATGGACATTTGTTCCATTTTTTTGTGATTTGTTGTACATTTTCGGGAACTAAATAAACAATAGTGTTATATATCAACATGAGCTTCTTAGCAAGTACTTTATTTATTTAACTTTTTTTGTGGAGGGAATACTTTGTAGTTGTTTTTATGTTTGTTATAGATTTTAGTTTTTGGAAACTTTTTTTCGTTATTGTTTCTAGACAGGTTAAATGGGAGTAGATAAAACATAAGCAACAGCCACACCATCGTGATCATCGCCACCACCAACCAAAATTGTAAGTGGATTTATTTTATTCTCTTTGTAACTCAAATGACTTGTATTTGAACTAGATTTATTATGTTGCAATCCAAGACAAAAAAAGAGAAAAATTCCATAAAGGGTAAAAAGAAAAAGTAACCAACCTTTGTACTTGTATGCGGGTTATACTAATGTGGGTTAATTGGAAAGGGGGTGATGACTGGTTGGCATTTGTTTTCCCCCATATGTGCTGGTTGCATTTTCGAGCGATAAAACTTCAAAGGCTTCAAAGTGTTGGTTGGCCTTTCCTTTATATATACATTTGATAAAATATTCAAAATGTTTGGTCTTATATTGCCAAAGGCTTTCCTTAGAGCAAATTGGTTTCGTTTTTATATTAAGAACTTTAAATCTTAAATGCCACTAGATTGGGAGCCAGTGCCAGGATCAAACCTTCTTAAGCAAAATAAGAAACTTAGTTATAATCAACTACAAATTAATTTTTATTAACTAAAACTCTCTATTTAAATCAAAATTTAAACTTAAATTCCAAATATAAAACTCTTCTTCTTAAAATATTCTTTGTTCACCATTTCTTTAAAGCAAGTTAACCCAAAAATAGAATAAAACTTTGCACTCCGTATCACAGACCCTATTTCACATGAATAGACACATGTCGACAGAAACGAAAAAAACATACATACATATACATTATATAAAAACTCACGCACCAACATGCACATTCATGTCTTTGTTTGAATTTTTTTTTTCTACAAGTATATAGTTTTGCATGTCAAAACTATATGGAGGATAAGAAAAAAATTTCAATGTGTTAGAAGTATACTTATTTTATATACAAACTAGTATTATATTCAAATGAATGATGAAGGATGTTGGAGAAAAATTTTAACCCATGATTTCAATCTTAAACTTTGCAAAAACAGACCTTTTTAAGAGAATTGTCGGTTGAAACTTGATATTTTATTGAAAATTTTTCGATATTTTGGTTACTTCCGATAAAAGGATGAATGTTCCTGAAATATTAGAACTATCAACGATAAACCGATGTTAAGTTCAGTTCTAGTACAGTTCTAGTTCAGTTCTAGTTCAGTTCTAGTTCAGTTCTAGTTCAGTTCTAGTTCAGTTCTAGTTCAGTTCTAGTTCAGTTCTAGTTCAGTTCTAGTTCAGTTCTAGTTCAGTTCTAGTTCAGTTCTAGTCAGTTTAGTTCAGTTCTAGTTCAGTTCTAGTTCAGTTCTAGTTCAGTTCTAGTTCAGTTCTAGTTCAGTTCTAGTTCAGTTCTAGTTCAGTTCTAGTTCAGTTCTAGTTCAGTTCTAGTTCAGTTCTAGTTCAGTTCTAGTTCAGTTCTAGTTCAGTTCTAGTTCAGTTCTAGTTCAGTTCTAGTTCAGTTCTAGTTCAGTTCTAGTTCAGTTCTAGTTCAGTTCTAGTTCAGTTCTAGTTCAGTTCTAGTTCAGTTCTAGTTCAGTTCTAGTTCAGTTCTTTTTCAGTTCTAGTTCAGTTCTAGTTCAGTTCTAGTTCAGTTCTAGTTCAGTTCTAGTTCAGTTCTAGTTCAGTTCTAGTTCAGTTCTAGTTCAGTTCTAGTTCAGTTCTAGTTCAGTTCTAGTTCAGTTCTAGTTCAGTTCTAGTTCAGTTCTAGTTCAGTTCTAGTTCAGTTCTAGTTCAGTTCTAGTTCAGTTCTAGTTCAGTTCTAGTTCAGTTCTAGTTCAGTTCTAGTTCAGTTCTAGTTCAGTTCTAGTTCAGTTCTAGTTCAGTTCTAGTTCAGTTCTAGTTCAGTTCTAGTTCAGTTCTAGTTCAGTTCTAGTTCAGTTCTAGTTCAGTTCTAGTTCAGTTCTGGTTCAGTTCTAGTTCAGTTCTAGTTCAGTTCTAGTTCAGTTCTAGTTCAGTTCTAGTTCATTCTAGTTCAGTTCTAGTTCAGTTCTAGTTCAGTTCTAGTTCAGTTCTAGTTCAGTTCTAGTTCAGTTCTAGTTCAGTTCTAGTTCAGTTCTAGTTCAGTTCTAGTTCAGTTCTAGTTCAGTTCTAGTTCAGTTCTAGTTCAGTTCTAGTTCAGTTCTAGTTCAGTTCTAGTTCAGTTCTAGTTCAGTTCTAGTTCAGTTCTAGTTCAGTTCTAGTTCAGTTCTAGTTCAGTTCTAGTTCAGTTCTAGTTCAGTTCTAGTTCAGTTCTAGTTCAGTTCTAGTTCATTCTAGTTCAGTTCTAGTTCAGTTCTAGTTCAGTTCTAGTTCAGTTCTAGTTCAGTTCTAGTTCAGTTCTAGTTCAGTTCTAGTTCAGTTCTAGTTCAGTTCTAGTTCAGTTCTAGTTCAGTTCTAGTTCAGTTCTAGTTTCAGTTCTAGTTCAGTTCTAGTTCAGTTCTAGTTCAGTTCTAGTTCAGTTCTAGTTCAGTTCTAGTTCAGTTCTAGTTCAGTTCTAGTTCAGTTCTAGTTCAGTTCTAGTTCAGTTTCTAGTTCAGTTCTAGTTAAGTTCTAGTTCAGTTCTAGTTCAGTTCTAGTTCAGTTCTAGTTCAGTTCTAGTTCAGTTCTAGTTCAGTTCTAGTTCAGTTCTAGTTCAGTTCCTAGTTCAGTTCTAGTTCAGTTTCTAGTTCAGTTCTAGTTCAGTTCTAGTTCAGTTAGTTCAGTTCTAGTTTCAGTTCTAGTCAGTTCTAGTTCAGTTCTAGTTCAGTTCTAGTTCAGTTCTAGTTCAGTTCTAGTTCAGTTCTAGTTCAGTTCTAGTTCAGTTCTAGTTCAGTTCTAGTTCAGTTCTAGTTCAGTTCTAGTTCAGTTCTAGTTCAGTTCTAGTTCAGTTCTAGTTCAGTTCTAGTTCAGTTCTAGTTCAGTTCTAGTTCAGTTCTAGTTCAGTTCTAGTTCAGTTTCTAGTTCAGTTCTAGTTCAGTTCTAGTTCAGTTCTAGTTCAGTTCTAGTTCAGTTCTAGTTCAGTTCTAGTTCAGTTCTAGTTCAGTTCTAGTTCAGTTCTAGTTCAGTTCTAGTTCAGTTCTAGTTCAGTTCTAGTTCAGTTCTAGTTCAGTTCTAGTTCAGTTCTAGTTCAGTTCTAGTTCAGTTCTAGTTCAGTTCTAGTTCAGTTCTAGTTCAGTTCTAGTTCAGTTCTAGTTCAGTTCTAGTTCAGTTCTAGTTCAGTTCTAGTTTCAGTTCTAGTTCAGTTCTAGTTCAGTTCTAGTTCAGTTCTAGTTCAGTTCTAGTTCAGTTCTAGTTCAGTTCTAGTTCAGTTCTAGTTCAGTTCTAGTTCAGTTCTAGTTCAGTTCTAGTTCAGTTCTAGTTCAGTTCTAGTTCAGTTCTAGTTCAGTTCTAGTTCAGTTCTAGTTCAGTTCTAGTTCAGTTCTAGTTCAGTTCTAGTCAGTTCTAGTTCAGTTTAGTTCAGTTCTAGTTCAGTTCTAGTTCAGTTCTAGTTCAGTTCTAGTTCAGTTCTCGTTCAGTTCTAGTCAGTTCTAGTTCAGTTCTAGTTCAGTTCTAGTTCAGTTCTAGTTCAGTTCTAGTTCAGTTCTAGTTCAGTTCTAGTTCATGTTCTAGTTCAGTTCTAGTTCAGTTCTAGTTCAGTTCTAGTTCAGTTCTAGTTCAGTTTAGTTCAGTTCTAGTTCAGTTCTAGTTCAGTTCTAGTTCAGTTCTAGTTCAGTTCTAGTCAGTTCTAGTTCAGTCTAGTTCAGTTCTAGTTCGTTCTAGTTAAGTTCTAGTTCATTTCTAGTCAGTTCTAGTTCAGTTCTAGTTCAGTTCTAGTTCAGTTCTAGTTCAGTTCCTAGTCAGTTCTAGTTCAGTTCTAGTTCAGTTTCTAGTTCAGTTCTAATTCAGTTCTAGATTCAGTTCTAGTCAGTTCTAGTTCAGTTCTAGTCAGTTCTAGTCAGTTCTAGTTCAGTTCTAGTTCAGTTCTAGTTCAGTTCTAGTCCGTTCTAGTTCAGTTCTAGTTCAGTTCTCAGTTCAGTTCTAGTCAGTTCTAGTTCAGTCTAGTTCAGTTTAGTTCAGTTCTAGTTCAGTTTCTAGTTCAGTTCTAGTTCAGTTCTAGTCAGTTATAGTTCATTTCTAGTTTCAGTATTAGTTCAGTTCTAGTCAGTTTAGTTCAAGTTCTAGTTCAGTTCTAATTCAGTCTAGTTCAGTTCTAGTTCAGTTCTAGTTCCAGTTCTAGTTCAGTTTTAGTTCAGTTCTAGTTCAGTTTCTAGTTCAGTTCTAGTTCAGTTCTAAGTTCAGTTCTAGTCAGTTCTAGTTCAGTTCTAGTTCAGTTCTAGTTCAGTTCTAGTTCAGTTCTAGTTTCAGTTCTAGTTTCAAGTTCTAGTTCAGTTCTAGTTCAGTTCTAGTTCAGTTCTAGTTTCCAGTTCCTAGTTCAGTTCTAGTTCAGTTCTAGTTCAGTTCTAGTTCAGTTCTAGTTCAGTCTCTAGTTCCGTTCTCTAGTTCAGTTCTAGTCAGTTCTAGTTCAGTTCTAGTTTCAGTTCTAGTTCAGTTCTAGTTCAGTTCTAGTTCAGTTCTAGTTCAGTTCTAGTTCCGTTCTAAGTTCAGTTCTAGTTCAGTTCTAGTTCAGTTCTAGTTCAGTTCTAGTTCAGTTCTAGTTCAGTTCTAGTTCAGGTTTCTAGTTCAGTTTCTAGTTCAGTTCTAGTTCAGTTCTAGTTCAGTTCTAGTTCAGTTCTAGTTCAGTTCTAGTTCAGTTCTAGTTCAGTCTAGTTCAGTTCTAGTTCAGTTCTAGTTCAGTTCTAGTTCAGTTCTAGTTCAGTTCTAGTTCAGTTCTAGTTCAGTTCTAGTTCAGTTCTAGTTCAGTTCTAGTTCAGTTCTAGTTCAGTTCTAGTTCAGTTCTAGTTCAGTTCTAGTTCAGTTCTAGTTCAGTTCTAGTTCAGTTCTAGTTCAGTTCTAGTTCAGTTCTAGTTCAGTTCTAGTTCAGTTTTAGTTCAGTTCTAGTTCAGTTCTCGATTCTAGATTCTGTATTTTTTTAATTGTTTCCATAATAAAATATTTCCTATGGGCCTTTAAGGGTTAAATGTAAATTTATTTTTGAAGTATTTTTTTGCAAACGTATGTATTTACAAATAAATAAATAAATGCTTGCGTTTTGCATTATATACGTTCGCATTGTATAAAAAAATGTAAGAAATAAGAAACTAGATTATTTATAGAAAACCATAAATGGAACTGGATGCAAGTTGTAGGAGAATGTGCGCAACAACAACAACAAAAAGAAACTACAAACCAATAAAATCTGCAATGACAAACAATATATATGAATATACCAATGACAAATACAGTTTAAGCCAAAAGTATTTAAACAAAACACCTAAAGCTATCAGTAGCTAAACCGAAAATTTTTCCTAAGGAGATGAACTTGGCCTTACAAATGATCTCAACAAAATGTAATAGATTTGATAGATGACATTTAAGATGGTTTCTTATAGGCTGCACGAAAACTTTCTTTACACACTGTGTTTAAATGTTAAAATCAAGTAAAATGAAAAAAAAACTTTAAATCACGAGTGAGTATGTTTATTAGAGTTTGACTATTTTATTTAACATAGAATAGTAATTTTTTTTCGTTTAGAATATGACATATACAGGGTATATTGACACATCCGTTTTGAATTGAAAGGGAACATTACATCAACAGTAGCAACACAAGAGCAACTAAAACAAGTACATGTGTAACAAAAAAATCACACACAAAAGATGACATCCATCATAATGTTTGTTGCAAAAAACACAAATGAATAGAAATCATATTTTAAAATTTCTTTTTAGGACGAAACTGTTACAGAATCAAAAAAAAGCGGAAAAGGAAGTTGCTACAAAATTTGTTGAAATATAATTAACATGTATTAAATTACAAGAAGCCAATTTAAAAAAACTTTAGGATGGACGACCTCCGTTGTAAGATTTAATTTTTTTTAAATTTGATAAAATAATTAAATAATTTTATATTGATCTGGCATAACAAGTCTTTAGCATGACTAGAACTAGAACTGAACTAGAACTGAACTAGAACTGAACTAGAACTGAACTAGAACTGAACTAGAACTGAACTAGAACTGAACTAGAACTGAACTAGAACTGAACTAGAACTGAACTAGAACTGAACTAGAACTGAACTAGAACTGAACTAGAACTGAACTAGAACTGAACTAGAACTGAACTAGAACTGAACTAGAACTGAACTAGAACTGAACTAGAACTGAACTAGAACTGAACTACAACTGAACTACAACTGAACTAGAACTGAACTAGAACTGAACTAGAACTGAACTAGAACTGAACTAGAACTGAACTAGAACTGAACTAGAACTGAACTAGAACTGAACTAGAACTGAACTAGAACTGAACTAGAACTGAACTAGAACTGAACAAGAACTGAACTAGTTAGTTTTTATGAAAGGAATCTTTTATAATATGAATTTAATCTTGCCAAATTAATTTAATAAATTAAATGTGACAAGATCACTGTCACATTTAAAAATGTACCTGATCGTACTTTCACGAAGTTTCTGTATAAGATCATTAAATAATCATGACCCCGGTGAAGTTTTCTGATAGATATCTTTAAGAAAACGTATAAACGAATTGAATCTTACTAAATTAACTTAAAGACGATCTTGTCATTAAAAAGTAACTGATCATACTTCAGAGATCTTGATCTCTCCAATAATAATTGTGAGCAAATATCCTCTGTCAAGAAATATTTGTAGATTTTCTCAAGAAACCCTTAAATAATTTCTCTCAGTGTTCTCTTAGTATGGTTAAAAATAAGGAATAAAAGTGATAAATCAATTTTTTCTTTTATTTAGGAACATCAAAAACTTTGTTTATTTTAACATTCCAAATGTGTCCATCATGATCACAATTTAAAACGACCCATCATCATTTTCCAATGATAAAACAAACATGTTTTTTTCGAACATGACAAAGAAAGCAATATTACAACGTAAAAAAACAAACTCTAATCCATCAAAATTTAAAAAATTTATTATCGAAAAAAAAAATAACACAAAAACCTCTAATAAACCTTTTCTTCTCAACACTCTCAACAAATTCTCATTGTAAGACCTAAAACAACAAAAAAAAATTTGTGCAACAAAAAACATTAATAAATGTTAAAAAGTAAACATTAGTATTGAAATGATAAGAATGTATACAATATTATTTTAAACGTCCGTCCGTCTTTACAACAAAAAAACAACTCACAACAAGAAAATGCTAGAATTGAAAACAGCTGTATTAAAGCAGAAGACTCAAAACAAGGCTTTGAAAACTCTTTGTCATATATACATTTTTATGTGTAGGGGTTTATTCCCCCCTTTGCTACTTCACAGCAATCATAAAACTCTTATCTCTTCTCTACTTATAACAAACATTAAGAAAAAGTCAAAGTTAGAATTATTATTGATCATTCAATAGTTAATGCCATCAAATACTTATATTACGAGAAAATATCAGCCACTCAAGTAGTATTTAAAAACCAATAAGAGTGAGTGAATAAAGAAATCTGTCTTTTTCCTAGAGCGATCTTGTTTATTTGCTTGCAGTTGCTGGTTCAAACTGTTGTTGACCTTTTTTTTCTTACTCGACTGCGGCGACCTTATTTCCTGTAGAAGCCTACAATTCAATTGTTTTTATTATTATTTTTATGGAGTTGTTTTTTCTTATTTTATGAGTTTTATGCATTTTTTATGTCGTTATTTTTAATTTCTATATAACTTTAAAACGCCAAGCATTTTATAGTTAAAAGATGATATTAAGTATTTATTACACATTAAAAATATTTTAACTTGGGGGAAGGTGACCTTTTCTTAAGCTTAACTATGATGAACCGAAGAAAAACTGAAGTAGAACTAGAACTGAATTAGAACTGAACTAGAACTGAACTTGAACTGAACTTGAACTGAACTAGAACTGAACTAGAACTGAACTAGAACTGAACTAGAACTGAACTAGAACTGAACTAGAACTGAACTAGAACTGAACTAGGACTGAACTAGAACTGAACTAGAACTGAACTAGAACTGAACTAGAACTGAACTAGAACTGAACTAGAACTGAACTAGAACTAGAACTGAACTAGAATTGAACTAGAACTGAACTAGAACTGAACTAGAACTGAACTAGAACTGAACTAGAACTGAACTAGAACTGAACTAGAACTGAACTAGAACTGAACTAGAACTGAACTAGAACTGAACTAGAACTGAACTAGAACTGAACTAGAATTGAACTAGAACTGAACTAGAATTGAACTAGAACTGAACTAGAACTAGAACTGAACTAGAACTGAATTAGAACTGAACTAGAACTGAACTAGAACTGAACTAGAACTGAACTAGAACTGAACTAGAACTAAAATAGAACTGATCTAGAACTGAACTAGAACTAAACTAGAACTGAACTAGAACTGAACTAGAACTGAAATGAGCTAGAACTGAACTAGAACTGAAATGAGCTAGAACTGAACTAGAACTTAAATGAGCTAGAACTGAACTAGAACTGAAATGAGCTAGAACTGAACTAGAACTGAAATGAGCTAAACTGAACTAGAACTGAAATGAGCTAGAACTAAACTAGAACTGAAATGAGCTAGAACTGAACTAGAACTGAACTAGAACTGAACTAGAACTGAACTAGAACTGAACTAGAACTGAACTAGAACTGAACTAGAACTGAACTAGAACTGAACTAGAACTGAACTAGAACTGAACTAGAACTGAACTAGAACTGAACTAGAACTGAACTAGAACTGAACTAGAACTGAACTAGAACTGAACTAGAACTGAACTAGAACTGAACTAGAACTGAACTAGAACTGAACTAGAACTGAACTAGAACTGAAACTGAACTAGAACTGAACTAGAACTGAACTAGAACTGAACTAGAACTGAACTAGAACTGAACTAGAACTGAACTAGAACTGAACTAGAACTGAACTAGAACTGAACTAGAACTGAACTAGAACTGAACTAGAACTGAACTAGAACTGAACTAGAACTGAACTAGAACTGAACTAGAACTGAACTAGAACTGAACTAGAACTGAACTAGAACTGAACTAGAACTGAACTAGAACTGAACTAGAACTGAACTAGAACTGAACTAGAACTGAACTAGAACTGAACTAGAACTGAACTAGAACTGAACTAGAACTGAACTAGAACTGAACTAGAACTGAACTAGAACTGAACTAGAACTGAACTAGAACTGAACTAGAACTGAACTAGAACTGAACTAGAACTGAACTAGAACTGAACTAGAACTGAACTAGAACTGAACTAGAACTGAACTAGAACTGAACTAGAACTGCACTAGAACTGCACTAGAACTGAACTAGAACTGAACTAGAACTGAACTAGAACTGAACTAGAACTGAACTAGAACTGAACTAGAACTGAACTAGAACTGAACTAGAACTGAACTAGAACTGAACAAGAACTGAACTAGAACTGAATTAAAACTCAACATCAACTAAAATAAAACTGTAATAGAATTCGTGATCGAGATTGTAGATTTCATGTTCAAGCGAATACATTTTAATTTAATTTCGCGAACGATTCGAATGATTATTTGGCCCCAAATTTTCTGCCTCATTGACTCCAATGAATCTCACACCCAAATTTTTATGAATAAATTTGTAGGCATCATTCCCTTTCCTTTTACGACCATAAATAACACAACATACCCAATAATTTATGATTATAAAAACCATGATAAGTGTCAAGCATGTGCCTCCTGACATTATTCATCCCCTTCGAAATAAAATAAAAACGAAATCCAACAAATGTTTTCATTCCCATGAAATCTTAAATCTCAGACACAAGGCAATACAATCTTAGTTAATCTCTAATTTAGAATTTAAGGCACGATTAGCTGCATTTTTATAAAAATAGATTTTCTTCTCTAATAAAAAGAAAATAAGAAGAAACCCCTTAATTTTTGTGAACTATTTTTAAATACAAAGTTTTAAAAATAGCTTTAGAATTTGGGATAAATTATAAAAATATATATATTTAATTTATTAATTATAAAAAGCTATAAAATAAAAAAACCTCTAATGTTCACACTTGTATTTTTTAATTAATGAAGTTAAGGAAGAACTAATTTTAAGTGGTAAACACAAAATTTTAACAAATAAAAGAATTATATGACCAGCAACCCCATGCTGAGGAAAAAGATATTTTAACAAATGTTTTCTATGCAAGACAAGAGGCTGAGTAATACCATAAAGAATTTAACACCATAAAATTGTACACAAAATGCTTCCAAAAATGCTACACAAAATACTTGAAGTTATATACATATTTATAGCATGCTATAAAATGCATTATATAGCATGCTATATAAAAATTCAATTCAATAATCATTTTGTAACAGCAATTGCTTATCTGGCTAATTTGTATTAGTATGTGTTCCAAATTAGTTTACGAATGAGTATATCAAAACAGAAATAAAAAAAAAACAAAACAAATATAAGTATTTACCGTAAGAGTGACGGATAACTCTCGGTTTTCTCATTCTCTTTCTCTCTCTTGTTTCTATACATGAAGGGGTCGTTAAATTTTTGTACGTATGTGTAAAGCACAGTGTTGCTAAGGAAATTTTGTAAAATGGTACTAATTGGTATTAAAGAAGGTACTTTTTGAGCAGTGAATGTACAAATTTAGTATTTTGAATATCAAGAGATCAAGGTTTTTGATTCTTAGCCGATATTTTAGCACTTATAGGGAAAAATTCCCTTAAAAAATTCCAAAAATTTGAATCCCGGACACCAAAGTATACTTTTCTGAACTCAGATTTGGCCTCAGAATTACTTCTTCGTATAAGTTTTTCAAG
Organism: Lucilia sericata; assembly: GCF_015586225.1. Classification (NCBI taxonomy): domain Eukaryota; kingdom Metazoa; phylum Arthropoda; class Insecta; order Diptera; family Calliphoridae; genus Lucilia; species Lucilia sericata. Next base: position 133,428 of record NW_023995071.1, on the reverse strand, counting down.
ATATCGTGTCCTAAATTTTAGAAAACAAAAATTTGGCCCTATTTAAGACGTTGAGTTCTAGTCGACTGGTTGAACTTTCAGATAACATATCAAATTTTACAAACAAAAATGTCTTTGCTCTGTTAAAACGTCTTAAATAGACCCAAAAAGGGGGTTTTCAAACTATATGACTCAACTTCTCATATAGTTTGTGAACCCTCTGATGGCAAGAAAAAATTCGGAGGCCAGATTCGGTTTAAAAGCAAGTTTTATAGGACACAAAATTTCATAAGTATTGGTCCCTAATGGACCCTGACTCTTAAGTCCATTATACCCCCGGGCGAGAAATACTTTCTTGTCGATGAATCGCTCAAAACTTATGGAATTAAGAGAAAATTCAAATCTAAAAATTACTATAGATTCGATCCAAGAAAACCATAAGTCCATATATTTGTATAGGGCCACCTTCCGAAATCCACTTTAAAATTTAGCTATAATTCTGAAGAACTAAAAATAGAACACTTTTACTTGTTTAGTGAAAAAAAATCCTTATTAAAAATAAAGCCTTTTGTACATTTGCATTATTCCCCATAAAAAGTACTATTTGACCCACTTGATCATCACTGCCGGTATGAGTATCAGTGTGAGAATTCAATTTTAATTTAACATGTTCGCTAATGTGATTGTTTGTGGTCGTGTGGTAGTTTCTAAAAATAGATTTGTATTGATGTAGTTAACTTTTTCAGCTGAAAGTATGTGCCCGGGTAGCTCAGTCGGTAGAGCATTGGACTTTTAATCCAAGGGTCCAGGGTTCAAGTCCCTGCTCGGGCGAGTTAAATTTTTTTTTTAATTTTAATTTAATTTTTAATTTTAATAATAATATTTTTAATATTTTCTATGTCAACAAATCGTAAGGTCTATTCGTTAACTATATCTCACAGCATTTGTGATCAAATGTGGAGAATTATAGAAAGAGTAATACTTTCATCGAACGATATTCTTAGATCTGTTGATAATTTATTTTTTTAATAGTTTTGAATCGGTAACTCGAATTTGTGAGATCATGTGAGAGTAATAATGCAGCATATGTAGTAGTCAAATCTGGGGAACTTACTCTTGCAACATTTGACTTGCAGACTTTCTCTTTGATCAAATCAAATTAAAGATTATCCAGTCTGATCCTAATAATTTTTCTCTTATTTGCTTTAAATGTGATGGTTCTAAGAACCCTTCTTTCACTTTCCACCAAACTGCAAGTTAGTGGTGCTTGATAACTGTTCCGAACCCTTGTAAATCTGAATTTTAAGAAGAGTACTTTGCCAAAACAAAGGATCTATTGTAATACCTAATACTACATCACTTCTTGTATTCTCCAAGAATGCCTTTAATTATGGAGACATTAGTGGGAGATCAAATTCACACTTTCCTATATTTAACTCAGATGTTAATGGAGCAGTTAATGATTTCGGGAATCCAAATGTTCTGATGAATGTTCCAGATCTGAAGATATTCGACTAATCGGGAATCTCTAGATGACAAAGAATACTGTGAGTAGAGCCATTGAAGTAAAGAGCATTAAAACAAGTACCTCCAGTTTAAAGATTCTCTCAGACTAAAGGAGATAAATCGTCAAAAAGGTCCTCCAAAGATCAGTCTTACGCATCATCCATAAAATGATTCCGTTGCAAAATAGTGCAAGACAATCTCTTTATGGGTTTAGAGCGAAATAGAGAATTCTAATGGGATATTTTTAACATGTAATAATATAAAATTCCGATATCTTATCAAGAAAGGCTGTAAGGGATCAACTATGACCAATATTTTCGGATATATCTTGAACGTTTAGATCAATTCCTAAACATATCTATACAAATAAAAGAGTGATGTTGGTTCGTAATCCATAAACTCAAGTACCAAGGCATCTGATGTATATGTTCCAGGGATCGTGAGAAGTGTTTCTGTAAAGTTTTAAATGTTGTCCGACAGATGGCGCTGAAGTTTTTAGTTTTTTGTCAATAACGCCTAAACCGATTAAAATTGATAGGTATATACAGATTTTTACGTGTAGAGTCCAAATAACTAATCAGTTGTATATAAAATGAAAGATCTTTCGAATATCTTTCTTTTGAATTACTTAATTTAAATGTATCCTGATTTGACCTGATGTAGAACCACAAAGTCACATAATCTGGTATCACGATAGTACACAGGGCAGAGTTTCGGAATTCGTCTTGTCCCGGTTATTGGAGAGGTTCCTTCGGGATGCTCATGATGGCTGGTGCTTAAGCCCAAAATCGCAGAAAGAGAATGTTAGTTAATAGACTGATCTACGGTGAAATCTATATTTCGGTATAGAGGAGTGACTGTGCTGCTAAGCGTTAGGAATGAGTTGCTATCATCCACCGATATACCTAGAGAGAATGTGTCGAATGTCTTTCTCAATGAATATGTCCGATAAATAAGAAGTGCGCTGAGCTGAATGATGATGGATATACAAGTGTTACAATCGAATTTTTCTTCCTTGTCAAGATATGTTCAGAGTTTGCTCTGTTCATACCAGAGACTTACCACTCTGTGAGTAAGAACTTGTCTTTAGCTTATTTGATGGATTTATATTTCGTTCTACCGATTACGTCTCTAGGTGATGTTGCGAATCAACAGAGATCATTACATCGGAAGTGATGGTTGTACATAGACCGGCGGGACTATGTAGAAAAATTGCCACCTGCGTGTGGATGCAAGGCATACATAGGGGCACTGGTGAGTCGTCTAACAGCTCATCCAGTTGTTGTAAAAGTACTACCCATAAATAAGGCCAAAAAGAGAGGTCTTCACGTAAAGCCCTTCGATTTATTCCCTTCTGTAGGTGAAGTTATTAAAACCTTTTCAATGTGTGTTCAAAATTTAGCCTTTTCCCTTTTCAAGTTGCGGACATTAACATATTTATTATCTCCTTAATATATCCCAATAGAAAATATTTTCACTTTCTTTTAAAATCTTGTCCAAGTATCATATCTTTAAATATACATTTACTTCCATTTAATATTTCATTACTGAAACTATGTAACTCCTCAGGTTAGTTGTTTAACTAAGAGTAACTTAACATCATAATTATCATAATTAATGCAATCAAAACCTCATAAAATAATTAACTTAAACAGAAAATGTCATTAAATTTACTTACAATTCTCAACCAATAGGAAACGAATCCATCAACTATATACTAACGGAAGTTTGAAAACAATTCCTACCATTAAACGTTTAACAACAAACAAACTGTGTATATGGATCGGTAACGAAATATTATTAAAACCCACAATAACAGAAGTAACAACCAACCAACAAACCAAACAAACCATGGGAAATTGCCAAAAGCTATAGATTTTGTATAATATTCCATGGCATTATTTATATATAGTTTGTATGAATGCTTGTTTGGCAGTGAAGACCCTATGGACTGTGACTCTCTCTCGGTATTTAAATATTTCATTCATATACAAATCAAATATTAATAAAATCATTGTATGCCTGAGTGTAAATGAAGAAATCTATGAGAGCAAGTTAAAACAGATTAAATGACTCTGTCCAGTAAATGTGTCAAGTTTGAAAATGTTGCAGATAATTTGCCAGTTTTTAAAGAGGGGGAAGGTTTTCCTATGGGAAAACATTAACCCCTATCGCCAATCAACATTTCACGGGAAATATGTTCACTCTTCACATTTTTCGTTCACTAACTTTATTGACGTGTAGCGAACAGAGATACAAGCCAAGACGATTCAAATCGACGGCGGCTGGCCGCCGGTAATATTTTGCAAGCCGCGCCGCCGCCGATTTCTTTCGGCTCAAAAGCTAAGCCGGCTTAAACGTAGCCGCTGATAAATATTGGAATCGCACATGTATTTCAGAAAATAATTTCACCAATTTGCCACAGTTGCCACTATTTTAAATTCTTATGGCAAATTGAAAAAAGTTGCCACACAATATGGTGCTAATATTAAAAGAGTGAAAACTACTATATAGAGATAGGTTTCTATATAACAGACTATTTTACAGAGATTTTTCAATATAATAAACGCTTATAAGGTCAATTTCTGAAGAAAAACTTAAATTGAGCCGACAATTTAGCCGCCGCCGCCGACCTAAAATGTTTGCGCCGCCGCCGCCGATCATTTTGCATCGGCTTGTATCTCTGGTAGCGAAATTTATTGATGGAATTTTGTAAACATTGAACAGCTGTTGCATACAAAATCAACTATTGTGAATGAATTGTTTACAACAAGTTCATGATAGCAATTTTCCCTTCGAAGGGAATGAAAATTTAAAGGAAACAAAAATTTCACTTCTATTGGCGATAGGGGTGATAATGTTAAGATGTTGGACATAATTCAGAAAATTAAATTTATGATCTTGAATTATGTTTCTTAAAAGGATTCGTAAATCGAAGAGAACTTAGAATCCTATATGATTGATTTAAAAACATGTTTTGTTAATAACAAGGAATTACTATAGAAAGCTATTAACGATCTTCAATTTCAGCGGCATAATGTATATAGATCTTCATCCAACAATCGTTCAATAAGCACGATCACTCAGGCAATAAAAGGAAACGATCTTCAAAATGTTATCGTTTCTAAATGCTTTTTAGAGACAAATTTACTTAACAAAACTTTTGGAAGATCGTTTAATTAGATCATTAGTTTTGTTATCGGTTCACAATTTCGTCCGCTAACACATTTACTTAATAAAACCTCTAAAAGATCCGTATCAGAAGCACAGTGTTCTGTTCTATATGATTGGTTTAGAAATAGTTCAATTTGATCCCTTTTTTTCTAAGAAATGGATCTTGAAATTATTATTTACATAAGAATACCACTGTGAGAGGGGGATACGAGAGAAATTAAATTAATATTCACCTTAGCATACCTTCCCCGACTTCTTTTGTTGTTAAAACAAAGAAGACGAAAAATTTAAAAACATAATTAACCATAAATTGATTATGGGTTGTAGCACTAACAACAACAACAACCATAAATAACCATTTGAACTTCAAGTCTTTGGGTAAAGGTTTATTATTGAATGAAATGAAATTATGAACAAAAAATTATACAGGGTCTAGCAAAAAAGCTTCATTTATAGATCAGATTGTTTGAAAAATTTGGATGATTAATAGAGTAAGAATAACGTTTTCAACTTTAAATACAGATCGAGCTATAGTGTGACAAAGATGGCGCTCTCATCGGAAATGAAGAGAGAGAGGGAGACTTTTCTCACATTAATTGTGTTCATCAACCGCTTCAACAGAGAAGAAGGACTCTTTAGTTTTCGCAAATAATCTCCTTTTTATGATTGAAAAGATCAGTTCGCGATCAACATGTTTCGCTTACTATCACTTTCGCCGATCGCTTAAAAAGGATCTTTTTAAAGATTGTCTGTAGCCAAGATTGTATACTAAAAACTTCTTACTACTTATACTCGGTATTACAAAAGAAATTGCGAAAAAATACGATCGCGAATCGTGCATTAAATGTCTCACAGATGAAATCATTAGATTTTATAAAAACTGATCCGATTGCTAAAAAAAACTTCCAGGATCTCTTCGTTTTTATTACGTTCTTTAGCATGGAATTTAATCTCGTTCAAATCTAGAAATATATGTTCGCGATCATCATGTTTCTATCCTTATTAGTCGTTGACTTTGAAATAATGATGACAATTTTCTTGATTATAATGTTAATTCCAAGATCACCATATTTCTCTAAGTATTTGTCAGACGCTTCAGAATAGATGAATCTTGTCTAAATTCAGAAGCATAAAGATTAGTTTGTGATCATGTTTCTCTCCTTGTTTGTCGATCACTTATACTATTTATTGTATATTTCCAATACACTTTTGATTCTTTTGAAGAAAAAAATCGATCGCGAACTTTGTAGAGAAATGATCACTTGGTTATTCAGCAGAAATTTAATTCGGAACGTATATAGTTCCTGATCGAGACGGGTGATTGCTTCAAAATGCAAGAGGTTTTTTTATAAAAAGGGATTCGAAACGTTCATAATTTTAACGATAATTTCCGGTTTTATGGGCGATTACTTATTGCTACCTAAAAATAAACACATTTCCGTTTACTATCACATTCGACGATCGCTTCAAACTGAACTTTATAAAAGTATATTATCCTTCAGAAACTTTTATCAAAAAGGATTAGATGTTGATAATTTGTATGGGATTACTTTCAGTCTCAACTGTGATAGGTTTTCGGAAATATTTCTGTTTAGTACCACATTCGACCGATCGCTTCATAACGAACATTATAAAAGTGTATATAATAAACATTGATATCGTGGATACTAGAACCTCTTACTCATATTTGGTTAATCGCTTTCAAAATTTCCAAAGAAATTGTACAAAATTCGATCGCGAATCATTTAAAGACGAGTATAGGACGCAATAGAGACTAATCTGCTGATCCGATTGGTTAAATAATGATCGCTTAATATGAAGCAAACTAAACTTAAAGAATAATATATGAATTGATCGGGACTTTAAGTTTGAAGAGAGCTGAAGTAGGAAGCTCACTTTAAATTCTCCAATGGAGAAAACATTGCCACGATTATAGTGATGAATTCGATTTAAATAATATGATCGCGATCATTGTTTCCCTCCTTTTTAACAAATCGCTTCGAAAATAGCTCATCTAAATCCTGGAAACATTAAAGATCGTCACTTATGTTTACTGTATTCATTCATTTTTGATTCTTTCAAAATAAAAGTTCGATCGCTTACACTATAGAAATATGATCGCTGTATAGTCCGGCATAAACTTAATTCAGATCAAGAGTATTTTTTGGGAATAATTTCGGTCTTAACAGCGATCGGTTTAATTCTCTTCAGAATGCTTTGTACTTAAGAAACGCCAAAGGATCTTAATCAGAATGGCGATCGTTCTTAATTGCTTAAACACTTTTTAGACATTAAGAAACACAATAAGATTCTTCTCGGTATGAAAGGTAAATTAATTTAGCCCCAATGTGGACATGGACGATACTTGTCTCAAGCCGGATATCGAAAATATCTCAGTCTAAGTTATCTTGCCATTATAGAGCTACATATATCAGGACATGGACAGAGAAAACATTTTAAAAAGATTTCAAATGGAGAGTCGCGATCAATACAATTTCAAAAACACCTCTTATTCAAACACCCTGTCTTCCCAGACATTTCCTATGGAAATTGAAAAAAGTGAAGTTTTTGAATTTACAAAATATCCCCACCTTAACGAAAGAGTCAACAACTTGCAACAACAAGTGTATGAGTAATCGCCTCCAGGCAATTATTAAGTATTATTTTTCAACAACAACTAAGAAATGCAACAACATTAAGGAAACATAACATGAGACTTTCATACAAAAAAAACAAAACATTCAAATCCACTATGTACCTCCTCCTTCAGCAAAACTTACTCAGTGACGAACTTATAGACATCATCAATGTTGCTGCTTGTGGCATCAACACAAGGTATTGCTCATGTCAAAATATTGCTGCTGCTGCTGCTGTCGTTGTTGCACATATTCGAACGATGACTATGTTACGCCCTAAATTAACATATTGTATATACGGATTAATCCTGAGAAAATGGTTTGTTGTGAAACAGTTTTTTGGCCAACAAAAAACATTCATGCAACTAAACCGGAAATGGGGTGGATGCCAAAGTGATTGAATCAACTTATTCACAACAATTTCAGCTTGATTGTAATACCAACTTTAAAGCTGTTAAGAAAAAGTGCACAACTTTTAAAGAAATTATGTTTTATGATTAAGACGACACTCATCCACTATTGAAAACATTAAAAAATGTTGACAACAGTTGAATGATTCCTAGAAATGTCTGCCATCAAAATATTGACTCATTCAGTTTTGAGTAAATGTGAGACATTAAAAATAGTAAAAGATAAAATGTTTATGGCTTAGAGTTGCACCAATTAAATTTGGAATAAAACAGATTTTATAAAAGTTTTCTTACCAATTAAAATTTTTTAATGAGATCAAAATCGTTTAATAGAGAACATACCTGAAAAGAGATACAAATAAAAATTAAGTTAGAAATTTTATAATTAAAAGTTTTACAACAAAGTAACAATTTAATAAAATTCTATCTATAGTCTAGTCTATAGTCTAATCTATAGTCTAATCTATGGTCTAGTCTATGGTCTAGTCTATGGTCTAGTCTATAGTCTAGTCTATAGTCTTGTCTATAGTCTAGTCTATAGTCTTGTCTATAGTCTAGCCTATAGTCTAGTCTATAGTCTAGTCTATAGTCTAGCCTATAGTCTAGTCTATAGTCTTGTCTATAGTCTAGCCTATAGTCTAGCCTATAGTCTAGTCTATAGTCTTATCTATAGTCTAGCCTATAGTCTTGTCTATAGTCTAGTCTATAGTAGTCTATAGTCTAGTCTAGTCTAGTCTATAGTCTAGTCTATAGTCTAGTCTATAGTCTAGTCTATAGTCTAGTCTATAGTCTAGTCTATAGTCTAGTCTATAGTCTAGTCTATAGTCTAGTCTATAGTCTAGTCTATAGTCTAGTCTATAGTCTAGTCTATAGTCTAGTCTATAGTCTAGTCTATAGTCTAGTCTATAGTCTAGTCTATAGTCTAGTCTATAGTCTAGTCTAGTCTAGTCTATAGTCTAGTCTATAGTCTAGTCTAGTCTATAGTCTAGTCAGTCTATATCTAGTCTATAGTCTAGTCTATAGTCTAGTCTATAGTCTAGTCTATAGTCTAGTCTATAGTCTAGTCTATAGTCTAGTCTATAGTCTAGTCTATAGTCTAGTCTATAGTCTAGTCTAGTCTAGTCTATAGTCTAGTCTATAGTCTAGTCTATAGTCTAGTCTATAGTCTAGTCTATAGTCTAGTCTATAGTCTAGTCTATAGTCTAGTCTATAGTCTAGTCTATAGTCTAGTCTATAGTCTAGTCTATAGTCTAGTCTAGTCTATGTCTAGTCTATAGTCTAGTCTATAGTCTAGTCTATAGTCTAGTCTATAGTCTAGTCTATAGTCTAGTCTATAGTCTAGTCTATAGTCTAGTCTATAGTCTAGTCTATAGTCTAGTCTATAGTCTAGTCTATAGTCTAGTCTATAGTCTAGTCTATAGTCTAGTCTATAGTCTAAGTCTATAGTCTAGTCTATAGTCTAGTCTATAGTCTAGTCGATAGTCTAGTCTATAGTCTAGTCTATAGTCTAGTCTATCGTCTAGTCTATAGTCTAGTTCTATAGTCTAGTCTATAAGTCTAGTCTATAGTCTAGTCTATAGTCTGTCTATAGTCTAGTCTATAGTCTAGTCTATAGTCTAGTTCTATGTCTAGTCTATAGTCTAGTCTATAGTCTAGTCTATAGTCTAGTCTATAGTCTAGTCTATAGTCTAGGTTCTATCGTCTTAGTCTATAGTCTCGTCTATAGTCTAGTCTATAGTCTAGTCTATAGTTCGTCATGTCTAGTCTTTAGTCTAGTCTATCGTCTAGTCTATAGTCTAGGTCTCTAGTCTAGTCTATTAGTCTAGTACTATAGTCTAGTCTATAGTCTAGTCTATAGTCTAGTCTATAGTCTAGTCTATAGTCTAGCTATAGTCTAGTCTATAGTCTAGTCTATAGTCAGTCTATAGTCTAGCCTATAGTCTAGTTATAGTCTAGTCTATAGTCTAGTCTAAGTCTAGTCTATAGTCTAGTCTATAGTCTAGTCTATAGTCTAGTATAGTCTAGTCTATAGTCTAGTCTATAGTCTAGTCTATAGTCTAGTCTATAGTCTAGTCTATAGTCTAGTCTATAGTCTAGTCTATAGTCTAGTCTATAGTCTAGTCTATAGTCTAGTCTATAGTCTAGTCTATAGTCTAGTCTATAGTCTAGTCTATAGTCTAGTCTATAGTCTAGTCTATAGTCTAGTCTATAGTCTAGTCTATAGTCTAGTCTATAGTCTAGTCTATAGTCTAGTCTATAGTCTAGTATAGTCTAGCCTATAGTCTAGTCTATAGTATAGTCTAGTCTATAGTTAGTCTAGTCTATAGTCTAGTCTATAGTCTAGTCTATAGTCTAGTCTATAGTCTAGTCTATAGTCTAGTCTATAGTCTAGTCTATAGTCTAGTCTATAGTCTAGTCTATAGTCTAGTCAATAGTCTAGTCTATAGTCTAGTCTATAGTCTAGTCTATAGTCTAGTCTATAGTCTAGTCTATAGTCTAGTCTATAGTCTAGTCAATAGTCTAGTCTATAGTCTAGTCTATAGTCTCGTCTATAGTCTAGTCAATAGTCTAGTCTATAGTAGTCTATAGTCTAGTCTATAGTCTAGTCTATAGTCTAGTCAATAGTCTAGTCTATAGTCTAGTCTATAGTCTAGTCATATAGTCTAGTCTATAGTCTAGTCTATAGTCTAGTCTATAGTCTAGTCTATAGTCTAGTCATAGTCTAGTCTATAGTCTAGTCTATAGTCTAGTCTATAGTCTAGTCTATAGTCTAGTCTATAGTCTAGTCTATAGTCTAGTCTATAGTCTAGTCTATAGTCTAGTCTATAGTCTAGTCTATAGTCTAGTCTATAGTCTAGCTATATCTAGTCTATAGTCTTAGTTTTCTATAGTCTAGTCTATAGTCTAGTCTATAGTCTAGTCTATAGTCTAGTCTATAGTCTAGTCTACTAGTCTAGTCTATAGTCTAGTCTACAGTTAGTCTAGTTAGTCTATAGTCTAGTCTATAGTCTTAGTCTATAGTCTAGTCTATAGTCTAGTCTATAGTCTAGTCTATAGTCTAGTCTTAGTCTAGTCTATAGTCTAGTCTATAGTCTAGTCTATAGTCTAGTCTATAGTCTAGTCTATAGTCTAGTCTATAGTCTAGTCTATAGTCTAGTCTATAGTCTAGTCTATAGTCTAGTCTATAGTCTAGTCTATGTCTAGTCTATAGTCTAGTCTATCGTCTAGTCTATAGTCTAGTCTATAGTCTAGTCTATAGTCTAGTCTATAGTCTAGTCTATAGTCTAGTCCTATAGCTTAGTCTATAGTCTAGTCTATAGTCTAGTCTATAGTCTAGTCTTATAGTCTAGTCTATAGTCTAGTCTATAGTCTAGTCATTAGTCTAGCCTAGTTAGTCTATAGTCTAGTCTAGTCTCTAGTCTAGTCTAGTCTAGTCTAGTCTAGCCTATAGTCTAGTCTATAGTCTAGCCTATAGTCTAGCCTATAGTCTAGTCTATAGTCTAGCCTATAGTCTAGTCTATAGTCTAGTCTATAGTCTAGTCTATAGTCTAGTTTATAGGCTAGTCTATAGTCTAGCTATAGTCTAGTCTATAGTCTAGTCTATAGTCTAGTCTATAGTCTAGTCTATAGTCTAGTCTATAGTCTAGTCATAGTCTAGTCTATAGTCTAGTCTATAGTCTAGTCTATAGTCTAGTCTATAGTCTAGTCTATAGTCTAGTCTATAGTCTAGCCTATAGTTAGTCTATAGTCTAGCCTATAGTCTAGTCTATAGTCTAGCCTATAGTCTAGCCTATAGTCTAGCCTATAGTCTAGCCTATAGTCTAGTCTATAGTCTAGTCTATAGTCTAGTCTATAGTCTAGTCTATAGTCTATTCTATAGTCTATTCTATAGTCTAGTCTATAGTCTAGTCTATAGTCTAGTCTATAGTCTAGTCTATAGTCTAGTCTACAGTCTAGTCTATAGTCTAGTCTATAGTCTAGTCTATAGTCTAGTCTATAGTCTAGTCTATAGTCTAGTCTATAGTCTAGTCTATAGTCTAGTCTATAGTCTAGTCTAAAGTCTAGTCTATAGTCTAGTCTATAGTCTAGTCTATAGTCTAGTCTATAGTCTAGTCTATAGTCTAGTCTATAGTCTAGTCTTAGTCTAGTCTATAGTCTAGTCTATAGTCTAGTCTATAGTCTAGTATAGTCTAGTCTATAGTCTAGTCTATAGTCTAGTCTATAGTCTAGTCTATAGTCTAGTCTATAGTCTAGTCTATAGTCTAGTCTAGTATAAGTCTAGTCTATAGTCTAGTCTATAGTCTAGTCTATAGTCTAGTCTATAGTCTAGTCTATAGTCTAGTCTATAGTCTAGTCTATAGTCTAGTCTATAGTCTAGTCTATAGTCTAGTCTATAGTCTAGTCTATAGTCTAGTCTATAGTCTAGTCTATAGTCTAGTCTATAGTCTAGTCTATAGTCTAGTCTATAGTCTAGTCTATAGTCTAGTCTATAGTCTAGTCTATAGTCTAGTCTATAGTCTAGTCTATAATCTAGTCTATAGTCTAGTCTATAGTCTAGTCTATAGTCTAGTCTATAGTCTAGTCTATAGTCTAGTCTATAGTCTAGTCTATAGTCTAGTCTATAGTCTAGTCTATAGTCTAGTCTATAGTCTAGTCTATAGTCTAGTCTATAGTCTAGTCTATAGTCTAGTCTATAGTCTAGTCTATAGTCTAGTCTATAGTCTAGTCTATAGTCTAGTCTATAGTCTAGTCTAGTCTAGTCATAGTCTAGCCTATAGTCTAGTCTATAGTCTAGTCTATAGTCTAGCCTATAGTCTAGCCTATAGTCTAGTCTATAGTCTAGTCTATAGTCTAGTCTATAGTCTAGCCTATAGTCTAGTCTATAGTCTAGCCTATAGTCTAGTCTATAGTCTAGCCTATAGTCTAGTCTATAGTCTAGCCTATAGTCTAGTCTATAGTCTAGCCTATAGTCTAGCCTATAGTCTAGTCTATAGTCTAGCCTATAGTCTAGTCTATAGTCTAGTCTATAGTCTAGTCTATAGTCTAGTTTATAGGCTAGTCTATAGTCTAGTCTATAGTCTAGTCTATAGTCTAGTCTATAGTCTAGTCTATAGTCTAGTCTATAGTCTAGTCTATAGTCTATAGTCTAGTCTATAGTCTAGTCTATAGTCTAGTCTATAGTCTAGTCTATAGTCTATATAGTCTAGCCTATAGTCTAGCCTATAGTCTAGCCTATAGTCTAGTCTATAGTCTAGTCTATAGTCTAGTCTATAGTCTAGTCTATAGTCTATTCTATAGTCTATTCTATAGTCTAGCCTATAGTCTAGTCTACAGTCTAGTCTATAGTCTAGTCTATAGTCTAGTCTATAGTCTAGTCTATAGTCTAGTCTATAGTCTAGTCTATAGTCTAGTCTATAGTCTAGTCTATAGTCTAGTCTATAGTCTAGTCTACAGTCTAGTCTATAGTCTAGTCTATAGTCTAGTCTATAGTCTAGTCTATAGTCTAGTCTATAGTCTAGTCTATAGTCTAGTCTATAGTCTAGTCTAAAGTCTAGTCTATAGTCTAGTCTATAGTCTAGTCTATAGTCTAGTCTATAGTCTAGTCTATAGTCTAGTCTATAGTCTAGTCTATAGTCTAGTCTATAGTCTAGTCTATAGTCTAGTCTATAGTCTAGTCTATAGTCTAGTCTATAGTCTAGTCTATAATCCTCAATCATTTAAGTAATATGACCTTAATATTTAAAACAATAAGAGATTTTCGTATTTCATTTTCTTCTTAAATCAAATGTCAAACTGCAACTAAAACCGTTATAGGTATTAAAGTCATAAAATTCGGATACACACTGCTGTAGACCGTATTAACCTTAATGTTATAAGAAAAAAAAAGATTAATTTCTTTGTCGTTGAAGAAAATTTTAAAAAAATACAAAAATTCCTTGAAATCTTTTTTTTTTTCTTCGATTTTAAAAAACACAATTTTTAAAAAGAATGCAGTTGTTGAATTATGTCTCTTTTGTTTTATTATTTGTTAATTTCTTGTTAATAAAACAAATTACTAAGAAATTTTTTTAAATTAAAGAAAGGAGTGAAAAGGTTATGTGATTGAGGGAAATAAATACAAATAAGTAAATTGAAACACAAAAAGAGCTATAAAACAACAATAAATTGTAATGTGACTAAATGTTGTTGCTGTTAAGTATTTTTTTATGTTGCTGACCATTAAAATAATAAGTCAACAAACTTGGTCATCTAGAAACAACAAATAAATTATTAAAAAAAAAAGAAAAGAAAACATTCATGACTAAATTTTAAATATGTTGTTTATTAGTTTCTAGATAGAGTAAAAGTGTTGCTAATTAGTTTGTCATAGAGTTGGTAACATTTGGAAAATAAAAATTCCAAGAAGATTTTTCATATAGCTAAATGGAATTGAAAATATTCTTTATATAAAGTGTTAACATTACCGATCCCAACCGATCAAAGTTATAAATTATTAGAGATAAAAATGTATCTTATATTATCTTATTGGAAGCTGAGATTTACTCTTTGCTAAATTGTTCGTTCTTAACTTTTGTTTTAATTAAAACTAAAATGGTGAGATGTAAATAAAATAAACAACACCAAACCGTTTTTAAAATCATAAACATGTTTTCATGATTGACATCTCATAATGATCGTTTGATAGGGTTTTAATTTTTGTGATCCCCGAATTTGGGAATTTTGTCAGATTTTTTGAGTGAAAACAAAAAAGTCCATTTTTCTTGAAAACTAGACGAGATACAGCAAAAACAATGAAAATCTGTGATCACTTGTATTTCCCACCAAAAATCGATTTTTTGAGTAAAAACATAAAAGTCCATTTTTCTGGAAAACTAGAAGAGATACAGCAAAAACAATGAAAATCTGTGATCACTTGTTTTTCCCACCAAAAATCGATTTTTTGAGTGAAAACATAAAAGTCCATTTTTCTTGAAAACTAGAAGAGATACAGCAAAATTAGTGAAAATCTGTGATCACTTGTTTTTCCCACCAAAAATCGATTTTTTGAGTGAAAAAATAAAAGTCCATTTTTCTTCAAAACTAGAAGAGATACAGCGAAAACAATGAAAATCTGTGATCACTTGTATTTCACACCAAAAATCCATTTTTTGAATGAAAACATAAAAGTCCATTTTTCTTGAAAACTAGAAGAGATACAGCTAAAACGATGAAAATCTGTGATCACTTGTATTTCTCAACAAAAAACGATTTTTTGAGTGAAAACATAAAAGTCCATTTTTCTTGAAAACTAGAAGAGATACAGCGAAAACAATGAAAATCTGTGATAACTTGTTTTTCCCACCGAAAATCAATTTTTTGAGTGAAAACATAAAAGTCCATTTTTCTGGAAAACTAGAAGAGATACAGCAAAAACAATGAAAATCTGTGATCACTTGTATTTCCCCTCAAAAATCAATTTTTTGAGTGAAAATATAAAGGTCCATTTTTCTGGAAAACTAGACGAGATACAGCAAAATTAGTGAAAATCTGTGATCTCTTGTTTTTCCCACCAAAAATCGATTTTTTTAGTGAAAACATAAAAGTCCATTTTTCTTGAAAACTAGAAGAGATACAGCAAAAACAATGAAAATCTGTGATCACTTGTATTTCACACCAAAAATCGTTTTTTTGAGTGAAAACATAAAAGTCCATTTTTCTTGAAAACTAGACGAGATACAGCGAAAACAATGAAAATCTGTGATCACTTGTATTTCACACCAAAAATCGTTTTTTTGAGCGAAAACATAAAAGTCCATCTTTCTTGAAAACTAGAAGAGATACAGCAAAAGCAATGAAAATCTGTGATCACTTGTATTTCACACCAAAAATCGATTTTTTGAGTGAAAACATAAAAGTCCATTTTTCTTGAAAACTAGAAGAGATACAGCAAAAACAATGAAAATCTGTGATCACTTGTATTTCACACCAAAAATCGATTTTTTCAGTGAAAACATAAAAGTCCATTTTTCTTGAAAACTAGACGAGATACAGCAAAAACAATGAAGATCTATGATCACTTGTATTTTCCACCAAAAAACCATTTTTTCAGTGAAAACATAAAAGTAAATTTTTTTGAAAAATAAAACAGATACAGCAAAAGCAATGAAAATCTGTGATCACTTGTATTTTCCAACAAAAATCGATTTTTTTGAGTGAAAACATAAAAGTCCATTTTTCTTGAAAACTAGACGAGATACAGCAAAAACAATGAAAATCTGTGATCACTTGTATTTCACACCAAAAATCGTTTTTTTTTTTGAGTGAAAACATAAAAGTCCATTTTTCTTGAAAACTAGAAGAGATACAGCAAAAGCAATGAAAATCTGTGATCACTTGTATTTTCCAACAAAAATCGATGTTTTGAATGAAAACATAAAAGTCCATTTTTCTTGAAAACTAGAAGAGATACAGCAAAAACAATGAAAATCTGTGATCACTTGTATTTCACACCAAAAATCGATTTTTTTTGAGTGAAAACATAAAAGTCCATTTTTCTTGAAAACTAGAAGAGATACAGCAAAAACAATGAAAATCTGTGATCACTTGTATTTCACACCAAAATCGATTTTTTCAGTGAAAACATAAAAGTCGGTTTTTCTTGAAAACTAGACGAGATACAGCAAAAACAATGAAAATCTGTGATCACTTGTATTTCCCAACAAAAATCGATTTTTTCAGTGAAAACATAAAAGTCCATTTTTCTTGAAAAATAGAAGAGATACAGCTAAAACAATGAAGATCTATGATCACTTGTAACATAAAAGTCCATTTTTCTGGAAAACAAGACGAGATACAGCGAAAACAATGAAAATCTGTGATCACTTGTATTTCACACCAAAAATCGTTTTCTTGAGTGAAAACATAAAAGTCCACTTTTCTTGAAATCTAGAAGAGATACAGCGAAAACAATGAAAATCTGTGATCACTTGTTTTTCCCACCGAAAATCCATTTTTTGAGTGAAAACATAAAAGTCAATTTTTTTGAAAACTAAAACAGATACAGCAAAAGCAATGAAAATCTGTGATTTTCCAACAAAAATCGATTTTTTGAGTGAAAACATAAAAGTCCATTTTTCTTGAAAACTAGACGAGATACAGCAAAAACAATGAAAATCTGTGATCACTTGTATTTCACACCAAAAATCGTTTTTTTGAGTGAAAACATAAAAGTCCATTTTTCTTGAAAACAATGAAAATCTGTGATCACTTGTATTTCACACCAAAAATCGATTTTTTGAGTGAAAACATAAAAGTCCATTTTTCTTGAAAACTAGAAGAGATACAGCAAAAACAATGAAAATCTGTGATCACTTGTATTTCACACCAAAAATCGTTTTCTTGAGTGAAAACATAAAAGTCCACTTTTCTTGAAATCTAGAAGAGATACAGCGAAAACAATGAAAATCTGTGATCACTTGTTTTTCCCACTGAAAATCGATTTTTTGAGTGAAAACATAAAATTCCATTTTTCTTGAAAACTAGAAGAGATACAGCAAAAACAATGAAAATCTGTGATCATTTGTATTTCCCACCGAAAATCAATTTTTTGAATGAAAACATAAAAGTCCATTTTTCTTGAAAACTAGAAGAGATACAGCTAAAACAATGAAAATCTGTGATCACTTGTTTTTCCCAACAAAAATCCATTTTTTGAGTGAAAACATAAAAGTCCATTTTTCTTGAAAACTAGAAGAGATACAGCGAAAACAATGAAAATCTGTGATCAATTTATTTCCCACCAAAAATCGATTTTTTGAGTGAAAACATAAAAGTCCATTTTTCTTCAAAACTAGACGAGATACAGCAAAAACAATGAAAACCTGTGATCACTTGTTTTTACCAACAAAACTCCATTTTTGAGTGAAAACATAAAAGTCCATTTTTCCTGAAAACTAGAAGAGATACAGCGAAAACAATGAAAATCTGTGATCACTTGTATTTCCCACCAAAAATCGATTTTTTGAGTGAAAACATAAAAGTCCATTTTTCTGGAAAACTAGATGAGATACAGCAAAACCAATGAAAATCTATGATCACTTGTTTTTCCCAAAAAAACTCCATTTTTTGAGTGAAAACATAAAAGTCCATTTTTCATGAAAACTAGAAGAGATACAGCGAAAACAATGAAAATCTGTTATCACTTGTATTTCCCACCAAAAATCGATTTTTTGAGTGAAAACATAAAAGTCAATTTTTCTGGAAAACTAGACGAGATACAGCAAAAACAATGAAAACCTGTGATCACTTGTTTTTCCCAACAAAACTCCATTTTTTGAGTGAAAACATAAAAGTCCATTTTTCCTGAAAACTAGAAGAGATACAGCGAAAACAATGAAAATCTGTGATCACTTGTATTTCCCACCAAAAATCGATTTTTTGAGTGAAAACATAAAAGTCCATTTTTCTGGAAAACTAGATGAGATACAGCGAAACCAATGAAAATCTGTGATCACTTGTTTTTCCCAACAAAACTACATTTTTTGAGTGAAAACATAAAAGTCCATTTTTCCTGAAAACTAGAAGAGATACAGCGAAAACAATGAAAATCTGTGATCACTTGTATTTCCCACCAAAAATCGATTTTTTGAGTGAAAACATAAAAGTCAATTTTTCTGGAAAACTAGACGAGATACAGCAAAAACAATGAAAACCTGTGATCACTTGTTTTTCCCAACAAAACTCCATTTTTTGAGTGAAAACATAAAAGTCCATTTTTCCTGAAAACTAGAAGAGATACAGCGAAAACAATGAAAATCTGTGATCACTTGTATTTCACACCAAAAATCGATTTTTTGAGTGAAAACATAAAAGTCCATTTTTCTGGAAGACTAGACGAGATACAGCAAAATTAGTGAAAATCTGTGATCACTTGTTTTTCCCACCAAAAATAGATTTTTTGAGTGAAAACATAAAAGTCCATTTTCTTGAAAACTAGATGTGATACAGCAAAAACAATGATAATCTGTGATCACTTGTATTTCCCAACCAAAATCGATTTTTTGAGTGAAAACATAAAAGTCCATTTTTCTTGAAAACTAGAAGAGATACACCGAAAACAATGAAAATCTGCGATCACTTGTTTTTTCCCACCGAAAATCAACTAGACGAGATACAGCAAAATTAGTGAAAATCTGTGATCACTTGTTTTTTCCCACCAAAAATTGATTTTTTGAGTGAAAACATAAAAGTCCATTTTTCTTGAAAACTAGAAGAGATACAGCAAAAACAATGAAAATCTGTGATCATTTGTATTTCCCAACAAAAATCGATTTTTTGAGTGAAAACATAAAAGTCCATTTTTCTTGAAAACTAGAAGAGATACAGCAAAACCAATGAAAATCTGTGATCACTTGTATTTCACACCAAAAATCGATTTTATGAATGAAAACACAAAGGTCCATTTTTCTTGAAAGCTAGACGAGATACAGCAAAAAAAATGAAAATCTGTGATCACTTGTTTTTTCCAACAAAAATCCATTTTTTGAGTGAAAACATAAAAATCCATTTTTCTTGAAAACTAACCGAGATACAGCAAAAACAATGAAAATCTGTGATCATTCGTATTTCCCACCAAAAATCGATTTTTTGAGTGAAAACAAAAAGGTCCATTTTTCTGGAAAACTAGACGAGATACAGCAAAATTAGTGAAAATCTGTGATCACTTGTTTTTCCCAACAAAAATCGATTTTTTGAGTGAAAACATAAAAGTCCATTTTTCTTGAAAACTAGAAGAGATACAGCGAAAACAATGAAAATCTGTGATCAATTGTTTTTTCCAACAAAAATCCATTTTTTGAGTGAAAACATAAAAGTCCATTTTTCTTGAAAACTAGAAGAGATACAGCAAAACCAATGAGAATCTGTGATCACTTGTATTTCCTACTAAAAAACGATTTTTTGAGTAAAAACATAAAAGTCCATTTTTCTTGAAAACTAGAAGAGATACAGCAAAAACAATGAAAATCTGTGATCAATTGTATTTCCCACCAAAAATCGATTTTTTGAGTAAAAACATAAAAGTCCATTTTTCTTGAAAACTAGAAGAGATACAGCGAAAACAATGAAAATCTGTGATCAATTGTATTTCCCACCAAAAATCGATTTTTTGAGTAAAAACATAAAAGTCCATTTTTCTTGAAAACTAGAAGAGATACAGCAAAAACAATGAAAATCTGTGATCACTTGTATTTCCCACCAAAAATCGATTTTTTGAGTGAAAACACAAAAGTCCATTTTTCTTGAAAACTAGACGAGATACAGCAAAAACAATGAAAATCTGTAATCGTTTGTTTTTCCCAAAAAAATCGATTTTTTGAGTGAAACATAGAAGTTCATTTTTCTGGAAAACTAGACGAGATACAGCAAAAACAATGAAAATCCGTGATCACTTGAATTTCCTACTAATAAACGATTTTTTGAGTGAAAAAATAAAAGTTGATTTTTCTTCAAAACTAGACGAGATACAGCAAAAACAATGAAAATCTGTGATCACTTGTATTTCCCACCAAAAATCGATTTTTTGAGTGAAAACACACTTGAAAACTAGACGAGATACAGCAAAAACAATGAAAATCTGTGGTCACTTGTTTTTCCCAACAAAATTCCATTTTTTGAGTGAAAACATAAAAGTCCATTTTTCTTGAAAACTAGAAGAGATACAGCGAAAACAATGAAAATCTGTGATCACTTGTATTTCCCACCAAAAATCGATTTTTTGAGTGAAAATATAAAAGTCCATTTTTTCTTGAAAACTAAACGAGATACAGCAAAAACAATGAAAATCTGTGGTCACTTGTTTTTCCCACCAAAAATCGATTTTTTGAGTGAAAATATAAAAGTCCATTTTTCTTGAAAGCTAGAAGAGATACAGCGAAAGCAATGAAAATCTGTGATCACTTGTATTTCCCACAAGAAATTCATTTTTTGAGTGAAAACATAAAAGTCCATTTTTCTGGAAAACAAGACGAGATCCAGCGAAAACAATGAAAATCTGTGATAACTTGTATTTTGTACCAAAAATCGATTTTTTTTTTTTTTTTGTTGACAAAAACCCTACTTATCTTATTGTTTGTGGCCTAAAGATGAGCTGATGATTCATTTGTGATAAATAAAATCATGTTGATGTTAATACAAAAGACTTTCAGACAAAATCAAAGTGAAATAAATTAAACATTAAATATCAAACAAAATAAACTTTTGTGGGGGCTATATCATCATTAACATCAAATGTATGTACATTTTGAACATTTTTGAATAGATATTTGAATTTATAAATAAACTGTATAAATGTTAAATTGTGGTTTAATTAGGAGTGTTTCTTCACACGATACTCCGGTAGTAAAGAGCCATATTTGTATATATAAACGAATATAAGAATAGAACAGAAGAATGTAACTTTATTTAGTGATATTTTGAAGGAGATGTGGGTTAAAGAGTTAAGAAAATAAAATGACAACTTCTCATAAAGCAATCGTTCTTTTGTCCAACGTGTAATCTACAGTGTAAAAAAAAAGGGATTTAAAAATCGATAAAACAGGGAGCGAATTGACACAAAAAGAATAAAATGGCAAAAAGTTTTTCTGATACTGTTTTTAATAGTTTAACGTGGAACTTAACAAAGGATTTTAGGATACACTGAAAGAAAATTCTATGTAGATCATTCAGTAGTCCTCATTAGTTGCAACAAACAATCATTTTGGTCACTTTTCACACTCTTAACTGCGATCAATTATAGAAGAAGCGGAGTTTAGACTTTTTATACTTCATATCTTCTGAACTGAACAAAAATCTTCTGAACTGAACAAAAATCTGTAAAGAATCCTGCAATAATCTCGAAAAACCGTAGATAACTTTCAGTGATCACTTCTATAATCTTTTCGATTTCCTTGAGAGTTTCTTTATTAAAAAATTTATACTATTTTAAGAAGCAGATCTTTTTTTGCAGTGTACTTTTTAAACCCAACTTTTTCGACATTTTAAACAACAAATTACGATGTGTAAAGGACAAGCTAACTTTAAACGTCATAAAGATTTGTTGAATGTTAATGATAGAAATGATGAAGGCAATGAAGTGCCGCCAGGCGTGGACAATTTAAATTTTGAAATAGAACTACAACCCTTTTACCAAAATTAAAATCGATTAGTATATGAACTAGTCTATGGTCTAGTTTATGGGCTACTTTATGGACTACACCGTGGGCTAGTATATGGACAGGTCTATGGATTAGTTTGTGGACTAGCTAATGGACTAATCTTTGAACTAATATATGGACAAGTCTATGAACTAGTCCATGGGCCGATCTATGGACCAGTCTTTGGAATAGTCTATGGAGCAGTCTATATAATATAGTGTATGGACAGGTCTATGTAATAGTCTATGGATTAGTGAATGAACTAGTTTCATAACTAGTAAATAGAATAGTCTTTGGACTAGTTTATGGACCAGTCTATGAATCTATCTATGGACTAGTTTCATGACTAGTCTAGTCAAGTCTATGAACTAATTTATGGACTGATCTATGGACAAGTTTGCACACTAGTCTATACGCTAATTTATGGACCAGTCTATGATATAGTATGTCGACTAGTGTATGGAATAGTCTATGAACTAGTCTATGGACCAATTTATGAACTAATCTATGGACCAGTCTATATAATAGTCTATAGACTAGTGTATAAACTAGTATGTGAACTATTCATAGATCTAATCTATGGACCAGTCTATGTAATAGTCTATGGACTAGTGTTTGAACTATTTTCATGACTAGTAAATTTATTGGTCTGTGGACTAGTTTGTGGACCTATCAATGGACTAGTTTCATGACCAGTCAATAGATTAACCTGTGGGCTAGTTAATTGACAAGTCTATGGACTAATTTATAGACTTATCTATGGACAAGTTTGCTGAATAGTCTATACGCTAATTAGTCTATGGACTAATTTAAGGGCTGATCTATGGGCAAGTTTGCACACTAGTATATACGCTAATTTATGGAGCAGTCTATGATATAGTCTGTCGACTAGTGTATGGAATAGTCTATGAACTAGTCTATGGACTAGTTTATGAACTAGTATATGGACCAGTCTATATAATAGTCTATAGACTAGTGTATAAACTAGTTTGTGAACTATTCATAGATCTAATCTATGGACTAGTCTATGGACCAATCTATGTAATAGTCTATGGACCAATCTATGTAATAGTCTATGGACTTGTGTATGATCTAGTTTCATGACTAGTAAATCTATTAGTCTGTGTACTAGTTTATGGACTAGTCTATGGACTAGTTTCATGACTAGTCAATAGATTAGCCTGTGTACTAGTTAATTGACAAGTCTATGGACTATCTATGGACTAGTCTATGAACTAGTCTATGGACAAGTTTATGAACTAGTCTAAGGACCAGTCTCATAATAGTCTATGGACTATTGTATGAAGTAGTCTCTCTAGTCTATAGACTAGTCAATGGACCATAATATAATAGTTTATGGACCAGTCTATGTAATAGACTATGGAACAGTCTATGTAATAGTCTATAGACTAGTGTATGAACTAGTTTTATGACTAGTAAATAGTCTGTGGACTAGTCGACTAGTGTATGGAATAGTCTATGAACTATTCTATTTACTAGTTTATGAACAGGTCTTTGGACCAGTCTATAGAATAGTCTATAGACTAGTGTATGAACTAGTTTCATGACTAGTAAATCTATTAGTCTGTGGACTAGTCTATGGACCTATCTATGGACTAGTTTCATGACTAGTCAATAGATTATCCTGTGTACTAGTTAATTGACAAGTCTATGGACTAATTTAAGGACTGATCTATGGACAAGTTTTCGGACTAGTCTATACGCTAATTTATGGACCAGTCTATGATATAGTCTGTCGACTAGTCTATGGACTAGTCTATGAACTAGTCTATGGACTAGTCTATGAACTAGTCTATGAACTAGTCTATGGATTAGTTTTGAACTAGTCTAAGGACCAGTCTCATAATAGTCTATGGACTATTGTGCTATAGAGAGTCTATGGACTATTCTGTGAGCTATACAATAGTTCCGAAATTTCCATCCCGGCATTGAACTCTGCACACAGAAAGAAATACACAAACAATACATAATCCATTTGATGGCAGTTATTTAGATTGTATGTCAAACTGACAGACAACATATATTACTGAATATAAAAAAAACACAATTATATGATGAAGTAGCATCTCTACCAACAGCAGCAGCAGATGCTGATGAGGAGACAACTGTCGTTTTTGTATAGTTTTTATGGGGCAGACAGATAAATGGAAAAAAGCGCGTTTAACTATTTGTATTCGTTGGGATTATTAACTGAACACTGAGTTGAAAATTTATAATGAAGATTAAATGATGTGCAATTTTCTTTTGTTCACGCAATAGAATCAATGTAAAACAATAAAAACCAAACTAAATGGTTAATGTTTTTGTTTTTCATAAAAAGCGTTGTAATAACTTCTCATTGTTAATTTAAAACAAATTAGTTCTGGTTGAATTTTAAAATTGAAAAGAAGGAAGAGACTGTAAAAAGCACAAAAAACAAAACTTAAACTATTAACGAAAACTAAAAAGTTTGTTGAACGTCTGATGATGAATGGGTTCAGGGAACTGTATGTAATATCCCATATTCAGATTGGGATAAGGTTATTTACATGGTTTAGTCACTTTTTATAGGTATATTACTTAATAAAGAGAGAACATTTTAAAAATATTGCCGACTTTTAGGAGAATATTAAAATATCCTAAAACTTTATTTGTAAGAATTTCAATAATCAGAAAACTGGGGGCGTGAAGTTTGGTTGAGGAAGATTCTAATAAAATATCATGGTTTCTACAGAAATGACACTATACAGAGAGAGTGAAAATTTAAGAAATATTGCCTACTTTCAGGCTGATATTTAAACATTATAAAACTGGGCTTATATATAATCAGATTTTGTTTCAAAACATTCAAAAGTCAAGGAACTGGGTATGAGGTAATTGGTTAAAGAAGATTTTAAAAATTTAGAAATACTAAGCGAGAGAGATATAATGAAAGAGAGTTATCTAAGTAAATATTGTCTGCTTTTAGGCGCAAAATTAAGCAGCCTAAAAGTAGACTCTGCATTGTCAGACTAAGCTGCAATTTCATAGCAATTCATATTCCTTAAACTTTAAATGTTAATTCTTGAAAAACTTCTTTTAACAACTTCTCTCTTTTCAACAATTAAAAATTTTTCAATTTATTTTTTTAAGAAAAAACGTAATATATAATAACACTCCTAGTAAGTAGTAAATACAAGGAATTTTAATAATGATGCCATAAATAACATGCTCTTAAGTACTTATTAGAAAAATGTTTAACATTTATTTTTATGAGTCAACATCATTAAACAGCAGCTAGAAAAGAGTTTCTTTGCACACTCAGGAGCAGCTAATGCAGAAACCACAATAAAACACATCAAGTGCATTATGAATGAATGCACAACGAGGCAAGGGAAACATATTTTAAGGATTTATTTGCAATAAAACTCCTTTTTACACACACTTCAAATATGTTTCTTTTTTTTTTCCTTAGTTCGTCTTAAATAATTAAGACTTTTGTTTAAGGGCTTAAAGTGTGAAAAGTAATATATAAAATGTATTTTGTAGCTAAGGAATTTAAGAGTACTTTAAGTAGCAAAAAAAGTTTTTTTTTTTTAAATAATAAAAAAAATTCACACTCGAGTCAATCCAGTTCAATAGAATGTTTGGGTTAGGTTTTGCTAAAATCAAGTAAAAAAAATACTTAAATCATGCACAAATTAGCCCAGAACTTTATTTAGCCGCTTTTGGGAACAAATTGAACTCAGCACGTACTTTTTTTAATCGTTAGGTAAATATATCCGAATTATAAATTTGATTTAAATTCGACTTCATACGTGATTTATTTAATCCTATGGCCGATCTTAAACTGATCTAAAAACCAGGAATTTAAGCTCGAAATCGTACTTGATTTAAGCACTATTGTGCTTAATAATATTGATTTAAAAAAAGCAAAGAAATCATTTAAAAGCTGGTGAAGAGAAGAGATCGTATGTGAAATCCATAGACTCGGTAATAGACTTTTCTATAGACCAGTTTTAGTCCACAGTTAGTTAAGTAAGTTAGTTAGTTAGTTAGTTAGTTAGTTAGTTAGTTAGTTAGTTAGTTAGTTAGTTAGTAGTTAGTTAGTTAGTTAGTTAGTTAGTTAGTTAGTTAGTAGTAGTTAGTTAGTTAGTTAGTTAGTTAGTTAGTTAGTTAGTTAGTTAGTTAGTTAGTTAGTTTAGTTAGTAGTAGTTAGTTAGTTAGTTAGTTAGTTAGTTAGTTAGTTAGTTAGTTAGTTAGTTAGTTAGTTAGTTAGTTAGTTAGTTAGTTAGTAGTTAGTTAGTTAGTTAGTTAGTTAGTTAGTTAGTTAGTTAGTTAGTTAGTTAGTTAGTTAGTTAGTTAGTTAGTTAGTTAGTTAGTTAGTTAGTTAGTTAGTTAGTTAGTTAGTTAGTTAGTTAGTTAGTTAGTTAGTTAGTTAGTAGTTAGTAGTTAGTAGTTAGTTAGTTAGTTAGTTAGTTAGTTAGTTAGTTAGTTAGTTAGTTAGTTAGTTAGTTAGTTAGTTAGTTAGTTAGTTAGTTAGTTAGTTAGTTAGTTTAGTTAGTTAGTTAGTTAGTTAGTTAGTTAGTTAGTTAGTAGTTAGTTAGTTAGTTAGTTAGTTAGTTAGTTAGTTAGTTAGTTAGTTAGTTAGTTAGTTAGTTAGTTAGTTAGTTAGTTAGTTAGTTAGTTAGTTAGTTAGTTAGTTAGTTAGTTAGTAGTTAGTTAGTTAGTTAGTTAGTTAGTTAGTTAGTTAGTTAGTTAGTTAGTTAGTTAGTTAGTTAGTTAGTTAGTTAGTTAGTTAGTTAGTTAGTTAGTTAGTTAGTTAGTTAGTTAGTTAGTTAGTTAGTTAGTTAGTTAGTTAGTTAGTTAGTTAGTTAGTTAGTTAGTTAGTTAGTTAGTTAGTTAGTTAGTTAGTTAGTTAGTTAGTTAGTTAGTTAGTTAGTTAGTTAGTTAGTTAGTTAGTTAGTTAGTTAGTTAGTTAGTTAGTTAGTTAGTTAGTTAGTTAGTTAGTTAGTTAGTTAGTTAGTTAGTTAGTTAGTTAGTTAGTTAGTTAGTTAGTTAGTTAGTTAGTTAGTTAGTTAGTTAGTTAGTTAGTTAGTTAGTTAGTTAGTTAGTTAGTTAGTTAGTTAGTTAGTTAGTTAGTTAGTAGTTAGTTAGTTAGTTAGTTAGTTAGTTAGTTAGTTAGTTAGTTAGTTAGTTAGTTAGTTAGTTAGTTAGTTAGTTAGTTAGTTAGTTAGTTAGTTAGTTAGTTAGTTAGTTAGTTAGTTAGTTAGTTAGTTAGTTAGTTAGTTAGTTAGTTAGTTAGTTAGTTAGTTAGTTAGTTAGTTAGTTAGTTAGTTAGTTAGTTAGTTAGTTAGTTAGTTAGTTAGTTAGTTAGTTAGTAGTTAGTTAGTTAGTTAGTTAGTTAGTTAGTTAGTTAGTTAGTTAGTTAGTTAGTTAGTTAGTTAGTTAGTTAGTTAGTTAGTTAGTTAGTTAGTTAGTTAGTTAGTTAGTTAGTTAGTTAGTTAGTTAGTCAGTTAGTTAGTTAGTTAGTTAGTTACCTAGCTAGATGGTTTGAAAAGATGATGTTTATACATCTAATCAGAAGTAATACACCTAGGCCTCTATCGAACCAGTACCGAAGGCCACTAGACTAGTCCTTATACTACGCCTCCTCTGATAGATGTTATATTAACTGTTACAAAATATTTATTTTGGGAAACGTAGTTGAAAAGTTCTGCCTCACCTTCTTAATAGCCCAGACCTAGCCCCAAACGACTACTATTTGCTTCGATGAATGCAGAGCCTTGTGGTCCAGTCATGCCAGAACTAACAACTATTTGTTTAGATGGATGCAAAACGCATCTCTAGGATATGCTTTACTTATATACATGATAGGGTATACGATCTGATTCATTCATGGCCTTTAAAGAAGAGCTATTTTTAGCGCGAAAACTCTTGCTTTGCCAGAATTAGAAACAGGTTATAATGGCTATAAAGGTTTAATCAGAGTAGTTCAAAAATAGTTTTAGAACCGATCTCAAAACAGTTTCTTTCCTTTAGTGTTTATTTAACCTTCGGCAGATAATCTTCTTACGAAGGGTCTTCTGTCAGTAGATACGATAACAACTCTTATACAGTTTGAAATCATGATCTTTCTACGACACAATCAACTTATAAAAGATCGATCCAACAGCGTTTTAAGAGATTAGAGCAGAACAGACTCCTAAAAAGTACACCTTCTTAGGATCGATTTTCGATATTGCCCATTTTAGGTAAAGATCAGAAACTTTAAAGAAAGTGTTCTAGGAATAATAACGACATTCCCAGTTCCAAGAGTGCAGTTTAAGATTTTGAAATAGCTCTGCTTGCTCGTTTTATAGAACTTGTTAAAACAGTACTGGGTCAGTGTTTGCATTCATTGCAGAATATAATAATACTTTTAACGGCGTTGGCACTCAATACAAAACGGCGGCTAGTCTCAGCCGATTGTTTTCTTATGCATGCATAGCTGTATAATAAATAAGCACTTAAATAAGTAATGATATTCAACTTAATGTAATAAGTAGTAATCATTTGAAAAGTATGTAAATAGTCTTAATTAACTAAATTTCAAATCGTTATTAATAATGTTAATAAAAAATTTTTTTGAATAAAACACAAAGACTACTTAGAAAGATTTTATAAAAGGAAAACACTTTAACCGTTTTTTGCGTAACTCTTAGTAATGAAATTTTAACACTTCTTTTTTTCGTTGTCTCCTCAGGTGCTGTGTCATAAAACAGCTTTGACTATTAAGTACTAAACGGGTAGACAAAGAAAATCGAAAAAAGTGGATGGAGTACGGTGAACATGTTACCGGGAATGTGTGTTGAGTATGTTGTAGAGGCCACACATTTGCAAGCTTTTAACACATTTATGACATGTTTAGTGTTTTTGCTTTCTTTAATTTGTAGATATGTATTTTTTATTATCATTATATTGTTGCAAGAATTTGTAGGCTTTAGAACTTAAAAAGATGAGTAGTTAGGGGCAACTATGTGTGATGTGTAAGAGGAAAAATTGTTTAAATTTTTCTAACTATTTTTACACTTATTATTATTAAAGAAATGAGCTTTTAGGGAATAAAATTACTTGATCAGCATTAGGATCAGGTGTTGAATGATCGGCGATCGTTGCAATTTCTATCAAGTTCAATATATTGAAAATAATCATTTGGGATCACTTATGATCGCCGCTTACCTTTCATCAACAGAAAGTAGTTGATGAAAGGAACAGGCGATAAAAAACATTCTTAAAATGTCTATATTATATAATAGCCAAGAATCAGGTAGTAATAGCACAAAACGAATCAGTTACATATGACGATCAGTGATCGTTTTTGATTTTAATCATGTTTCAATACAAATTTTCTATTGGAATTAAAATGTGATATAAAGTCGTACTATTTTCTAATATAGTTTTTTTTTTAGATCAAGAAGATCACTATTGATCGCCATTATTTACATCAACTGCATGTAGTAAAGATCACGCTATAAAGTAGTAAATTTCATGGCACTTAAAGTGGCGATCTGAAACATTCTTAATATGTCTCTAGGGTGCTTGTGCAATAGGCTAGAATAAACAAACACAAAACTGATCATTACTATGTAGAATGATCGGTAATCGTTTTGATTTCAATCGATTTTAATACTAATTTTCTGTTGGCATTAAAATATCATTAAAATCGTTTAAGATCGCTTATGATCGCCGCTATTTTCACCAAGTCTAAGTTGTAATGATCGTGCTACTTAAACATGATGAAAAAAGAAGCGATCTATAATGTTCTTATAACAATAGGCAAGCATCAGGTAGTCACAAATGTAGAGAGATCGGTGATCGTTTTTATTTCAATCGGGGATTTATACAAATTTTCAATTGATGTTACAATGTTACATTAAGTCATTCTATTTTACAAAATCAAGAAGAAAATCGTTTAAGATCGCTTACGATCGGTGTTATTTTCATCTAGTGAAAGTACTAAAGATCAATTTAAATTAAGTTGATAAAAAATCTGAGGATCTAAAACGTTTTTGAATGTCTACATCGTTGATCGTTTTGATTTCATAAGTATTTTTTAAAATACTTTCAACATTTAGATTCTAGAAGATATCCGTTTAAGATCGTTTATGATCACCATTATTTTTATCAACTGAAAGTTTACAAGATCATACCCATTGAAATTAATGAAAAAAAGGCGATCTTGTTAAAAAATTAACTTCCATTTGAAGTTAAACATATGATCATTTAATCTCGAAACCGCTATAGAAATAACCATTTCCTTTAAAACATTCCAAAGTTAATAAAACCTATAAATTTTCTTCTAACAAAAAATTACTAAAAAT
Source organism: Lucilia sericata (assembly GCF_015586225.1). Classification (NCBI taxonomy): domain Eukaryota; kingdom Metazoa; phylum Arthropoda; class Insecta; order Diptera; family Calliphoridae; genus Lucilia; species Lucilia sericata. The sequence continues at coordinate 103,210 of NW_023995071.1, read as the reverse complement.
TCTTGGCCAATAGCAGCAAGTACGTTTGGAACAGTACCAAAACACATGCATCATTCTATAGAAAAACCAATTGTTTTTCAGAAATTCAATGTGTCAAGCCAATTGATTGAAAGAAGAAACGCAATAATATTCTAATCATACTCTTGCCGCAACAACTTCAGCAAACAATGTGGTTAAAAAATAATGTATTACAACATCTGATCGATCTTTTATTTGCCGCAAGGTCTCTTTTGTATTTTTAATTATTTTTTTTTTCTTTTATTTCAATACGTGTTTAAAATATTTAAAACTCAAAAGATCCATTAGTTGTAGTTTAGTGTATTTTGATGATTGTGTGGACCTCCCAGTAGTTGCGTGTAAAAAAAAAATTTTTTATGGAATTTGTTAACTTTTACGTTTGTCTATCTATGTTTTCCATAAATATGCTCTAACCACAATTTATTATGATTATAATGTTACATTTGGGGAATGAATCATAATTACTCTTTAAAAATGGAATATGTTACGACAATGTTAAGATGGTATGTGGAGTGAAATTAAAGTAAAATTCATTTAAATGTTAGAGACCCTATTTATTTTTTTATTTTTTTTTTTTTGTTAACATTTTATGGTCAACATCACGATATGAAATTAATTACAAATAAATTTAAATTAACAGGTTTCTTGGGTACTTTTTGTTAAATTCTTTTTGACAAGTAATAAGTTTATTACCCAAAAACAAGCAAAGAGAAATAGTAAAGTATTCTGTGGGATTTTAATAGATTTTAGGGGAAATATTGTGGGTAATACAAAATCTCTATATTGTAACATTTCTTAAAGCTTTAACATCACAACCAAAAGTCTCATGACTCGTCGCAGCTGTCAACTCAAGGCTGGTTATAGGAGACCTTTCTGTGGAATAGCCAACAGACTAGTCTCTGGCTCTTAACTAGTTACAGAATAATCTCTGGACTAGCCTACAAACTAGTCTCTGGCTCTTAACTAGCCTAAAGAATAATCTCTGGACTAGCCTACAAACTAGTCTCTTGGCTATTCTATTTCCTAACCTCTGAACTGGTCTATTGACTAGTCTCTAGACTAATCTATTGACTAGCCTCTAGACTAATCTATTGATTAGTCTCCTGCATAGTCTATTGCTAGTCCATTGATTAGTCCATTGTCTATACTCAAGGCTGGTTATAGGAGACCTTTCTGTAGAATAGGCGGAAGACTAGTATCTGGCTCTTAACTAGCCTACCGAATAATCTCTAGACTACCCTACAAACTAGTCTCTTGGCTATTCTATTGCCTAACCTCTGAACTGGTCTATTGGCTAGTCTCTAGACTAATCTATTGACTAGCCTCTAGACTAATCTATTGATTAGTCTCCTGCATAGTCTATTGCTAGTCCATTGTCTAGAGCATTGTCTAGACCATTGACTGCTCCATTGACTAATACATTGACTATTCCACTGTATAGTCTACTGACTAGTCTTTATATTAGTATATTGACCAGTATCTGGATTAATCTATTGACTAGTCTATTGACTACTTATTCTATTGTCTAGTCGATTGACTTTTCCCTTGATAATTAGTAATTATATTATTAATTACATTGACTCATCCATTGACTAGTTCATTATCTAGTCCATTAACTTGTCCAGTGACTATTCCATTGCCTATTCTATTGACTATTCCATTGACTAGTCCATTATCTAGTCCATTCACTAGACCTTTGACTATCAATTGTATAGTGCATTGACTATTTCACTGTATAGCCTATTGACTAGTCTATATATTAGTATATTGACTAGTATCTGGATTAATCTATTGACTAGTCTATTGACTACTTATTCCATTGTGGAGTCGATTGACTTTTCCCTTGACTATTATATTGACTCATCCATTGATTAGTCCATTATATAGTCCATTGACTAGTCCTATGACTATTCCATTGTATAGTACATTGACTATTCCACTGTATAGTCTATTGCCTAGTCTATATATTAGTATATTGACTAGTATCTGAATTAATCTATTGACTTATTCCATTGACTAGTCGATTGACTTTTCCCTTGACTATTGCATTGACTCATCCATTGACTAGTCCATTATCTATTCCATTGACTAGTACAATAACTATTCCATTGCCTATTCTATTGACTTGTCCACTGTCTAGTCCATTCACTAGACCATTTACTACTACATTAACTAGCCCATTGATTAGTACATGGAGTAGTGCATTGACTGGTCTATTGCCTAGTTCATGGTCTATTATATTGACTACTCCCTTGACTATTCCATTGACTAATCCATTGTCCAGTCCATTTACAAGTTCATTGACTAATCCATTGACTATACACTGACTATTTCATTAATTATTTAATTAACTAGTCCCTTCATTAGTCCATTGACTATTGCATTGACTTGTGCATTGACTAGTCCATTGTCTAGTCCATTATCTAGTCCATTAACTAGACCATTGACTAATACATTAACTATTCTATTGACTAGTCCATTGTCTAGTCCATTCACTAGACCATTGGCTATCCATTGACTACTCCATTAACTAGTCCATTGACTAGTCCATTGATTAGTCCATTGAGTAGTGCATTAAGTACTTGTATTGAGTTGTGCATTGATTGGTACATTGTCTAGTATATTGACTATTCTCTTGACTATTCCATTGACTAATTCACTATGTAGTCCATTGTCTAGTCTATTGACTATTCCATTGAACACTACATAGACTATTCCATTCAATCGTCAATTAACTATTTCATTGATTAGTCTATTGAATTATCTATTTATTAGAGTATTGATTAGTCTATTTACTAGCCTATTGACTAGTCTACTGAATAGTCTATTGATTAGTTTATTGACTAGTCTATTGATTAGTCTAATCTTGACTAATCCACTGACTATTACTTTTCCTAGAAAGTTTTCGTTGGTCGACATTTTTCGGTTTTTTGATCTAGGAATTATATATGAATCATTTATGTATATGTGAACCAAATATTTGCATACGTATGTATGTATATCTCAATCAACATAAAATTGCATAACCGAAGCATTAGCTGTCAATCAAATATATTGAAATATGTAACTCAATCTACTAACACCATCTGGTGTCAAAGTGATTATTTGATAATTCAACTACAAGTACTTAAAACACAACTATAACACAAAAAAGAAGTAAATTTTTCTAAATTTAAATAAAAACAAAACTTTCACAACACTACATGATTTTTCAATGCCATCAATCAATAACTAAATGCCGGATTGGCAACACTCCCTTCACCACTACTCTCTTACTCCGCTTGGCAAAGTGGCAAATAAATGATGTGCCACAAAATTGTCAATCATTTTAAAACGTGTACGAAGTACAATACAATCGGATGAATACATAGAAAACCCCAAACCCACATCTAGAAATATGCCACGCAATAACAAAAACAACAGCAACAACAGATGTCAAGTGATTAAAAATACATTACATACAGTTTAAAAGGCTCCAAAGTCAAACAAAAATCGATTAATATAAAATAATTTTAACAAAAACCACTGAAGAATGTTGCTGCTGTTAAACAAGCATCAACAGCAGCCGCAGCAGCAGCTGTAAATACAATTATATCTTCTTTCATAATGAGTTGAAAGGACAACAATCTAAACAGAAAAAGAGTTAATGAAGCAAAAAATGTTTAACAAAATAATGCTGGTCGATTTAAAGTTGATGAGGAGAGTAAGAAATATTGATTATTATATGACAAAAGTTTAAAAAAAAAAAGTATGTAAATAGTGCAACATAATTAGGGGCAATTGTGTGTATGTTCGTTACTTGTGGTTTATGCAAGCAAATTGCACGAAACAATAAATTTCCAAAACAGATGCTAATACGTGCTCGTGGAGTATAATAAGAACAATGTCTGGTGGTTAACAAAGTTGCTGGTAACACAAAAAGGCTTTATGATTAATATAATAGGCTCCTTTAAGTCTACATTATAAGGCAAACAAAAAACATTTATTTTTGCAATAAATATTTTGTTAATATTTAAAAAAATGTCATAATATTTACAAAGTGATGTCATTTTTTGACAATCAGCAAAGAATCTCAACGGATTCACTGATTTTTATTATTTTCTTCTTCAGAAAAGCATTGTTATTTTTGACTAGACTATAGACTAGACTATAGACTAGACTATAGACTAGACTATAGACTAGACTATAGACTAGACTATAGACTAGACTATAGACTAGACTATAGACTAGACTATAGACTAGACTATAGACTAGACTATAGACTAGACTATAGACTAGACTATAGACTAGCTATAGACTAGACTATAGTCTAGACTATAGACTAGACTATAGACTAGACTATAGACTAGACTATAGACTAGACTAGTACTAGACTATAGTCTAGTCTAGTCTATAGTCTAGTCTATAGTCTAGTCTATATTCTAGTCTATAGTCTAGTCTATAGTCTAGTCTATAGTCTAGTCTATAGTCTAGTCTATAGTCTAGTCTATAGTCTAGTCTATAGTCTAGTCTATAGTCTAGTCTATAGTCTAGTCTATAGTCTAGTCTATAGTCTAGTCTATAGTCTAGTCTATAGTCTAGTCTATAGTCTAGTCTATAGTCTAGTCTATAGTCTAGTCTATAGTCTAGTCTATAGTCTAGTCTATAGTCTAGTCTATAGTCTAGTCTATAGTCTAGTCTATAGTCTAGTCTATAGTCTAGTCTATAGTCTAGTCTATAGTCTAGTCTATAGTCTAGTCTATAGTCTAGTCTATAGTCTAGTCTATAGTCTAGTCTATAGTCTAGTCTATAGTCTAGTCTATAGTCTAGTCTATAGTCTAGTCTATAGTCTAGTCTATAGTCTAGTCTATAGTCTAGTCTATAGTCTAGTCTATAGTCTAGTCTATAGTCTAGTCTATAGTCTAGTCTATAGTCTAGTCTATAGTTAGTCTTAGTCTAGTCTATAGTCTAGTCTATAGTCTAGTCTCTAGTTAGTCTATTAGTCTAGTCTATAGTCTAGTCTATAGTCTAGTCTTATAGTCTAGTATATAAGTCTTAGTCTATAGTCTAGTCTATAGTCTAGTCTATAGTCTAGTTCTATAGTCTGTCTATAGTCTAGTCTATAGTCTAGTCTATAGTCTAGTCTATAGTCTAGTCTATTAGTCTAGTCTATAGTTAGTCTATAGTTAAGGTCTATAGTCTAGTTCTATAGTCTAGTACTCATAGTTCTAGTCTATAGTCTAGTCGCTAGTTAGTTATATAGTCTAGTCTATAGTCTAGTCTATAGTATAGTCTATAGTCTAGTCTATGTCTAGTCTATAGTCTAGTCTATAGTTAGTCTATAGTCTAGTTCTATAGTCAGTCTAAGTTAGTCTATTAGTATAGTCTATAGTCTAGTTATATCTAGTCATCTATATAGACTAGACTATAGACTAGACTATAGACTAGACTATAGACTAGACTAGTAGACTTATAGACTAGACTATAGACTAGACTATAGACTAGACTATAGACTAGACTAGACTATAGATAGACTAGACTATAGACTAGACTATAGACTAGACTATAGACTAGACTATAGACTAGACTATAGACTAGACTATAGACTAGACTATAGACTAGACTATAGACTAGACTATAGACTAGACTATAGACTAGACTATAGACTAGGACTATAGACTAGACTATAGACTAGACTATAGACTAGACTATAGACTAGACTATAGACTAGACTATAGACTAGACTATAGACTAGACTATAGACTAGACTATAGACTTAGACTATAGACTAGACTATAGACTAGACTATAGACTAGACTAGACTAGACTAGACTATAGACTAGACTATAGACTAGACTATAGACTAGACTATAGACTAGACTATAGACTAGACTATAGACTAGACTATAGACTAGACTATAGACAAGACTATAGACTAGACTATAGACTAGACTAAACTATAAAAGCGAACTTTTTAATTTTCTGTAATATTGAACATTATTAGATCAATTCTTTGCTAATTTCCTTGTTCTTGAGAAACTTCATTAAGATTTAAAGATCACATAAATTTTTTTTTCTCATAAAATGATGTCTTCTGTGTGATCCTCTACGACTAGCTGCTATCAAAAACTGTTTTAATCCTCTTAAGTTCCATCAGAAATTTTAAGTTAATTTTTTAATAAGAATAAAAATTCTACATGTGCATCAACTTAAATATTGACACCTTGATTTGAATACGAAAAGAAGTGAATGTATCACAATTTTTTCAACGGAAATTTTTTAACACATAACTTTTGTTACTTTTCTTTAATCCTGTGTCACATACTGACAAATTATTTAAAATATTAACACGATTGTTTGTTTATCTCCAAAAAAAAGCTGTTGTCTTTATAGTTTTTAATGTGTAGAATAAATGTAAGAAAAAGGAAAATATTTCTTGCTTTCGCAAGGAATACTAATGGGTGGTCTTTAAAAAATCCGCAAAACCATAAATCATGTTCATTTCACTTCTTCGTTGAGAGTGAGTCACAAAAAAGCTGTTGTCATTTAATCGTAAGTGTGTGTTCATTCATACCTAACCTATAAAAATTAAAAAAGGAAACGGTAAAATTTTTCAAAATCACTTTTTTCCACTTCTTCGAAAAAAAATTTGAATTAGGCTAAAGTAAAAATAAAACACAAAAAATTTTTTGGCGCCAAATGTTTTTGTCACAAATATAAATTGTATTAAATTTTATATTGTGACAGTTGTTTGTGGTGAATGTAAAAATTATTAAATTAAAAAAGCATGCAAAATATGTGTGTGATATCCCAACAAATGTTTTGAAACATTCTCAAGTTATTAAATGACTACTATATAACAGCTATATTACATAGATTTATTTGGAGGTAGTCTAGTCTTTAGTCTAGCCTATAGTCTAGTCTATAGTCTAGTCTATAGTATCTATAGTCTAGTAGTCTAGTCTATAGTCTAGTCTATAGTCTAGTCTATAGTCTAGTCTAGTCTAGTATAGTCTAGTCTATAGTCTAGTCTATAGTCTAGTCTATAGTCTAGTCTATAGTCTAGTCTATAGTCTAGTCTATAGTCTAGTCTATAGTCTAGTCTATAGTCTAGTCTATAGTCTAGTCTATAGTCTAGTCTATAGTCTAGTCTATAGTCTAGTCTATAGTCTAGTCTATAGTCTAGTCTATAGTCTAGTCTATAGTCTAGTCTATAGTCTAGTCTATAGTCTAGTCTATAGTCTAGTCTATAGTCTAGTCTATAGTCTAGTCTATAGTCTAGTCTATAGTCTAGTCTATAGTCTAGTCTATAGTCTAGTCTATAGTCTAGTCTATAGTCTAGTCTATAGTCTAGTCTATAGTCTAGTCTATAGTCTAGTCTATAGTCTAGTCTATAGTCTAGTCTATAGTCTAGTCTATAGTCTAGTCTATAGTCTAGTCTATAGTCTAGTCTATAGTCTAGTCTATAGTCTAGTCTATAGTCTAGTCTATAGTCTAGTCTATAGTCTAGTCTATAGTCTAGTCTATAGTCTAGTCTATAGTCTAGTCTATAGTCTAGTCTATAGTCTAGTCTATAGTCTAGTCTATAGTCTAGTCTATAGTCTAGTCTATAGTCTAGTCTATAGTCTAGTCTATAGTCTAGTCTATAGTCTAGTCTATAGTCTAGTCTATAGTCTAGTCTATAGTCTAGTCTATAGTCTAGTCTATAGTCTAGTCTATAGTCTAGTCTATAGTCTAGTCTATAGTCTAGTCTATAGTCTAGTCTATAGTCTAGTCTATAGTCTAGTCTATAGTCTAGTCTATAGTCTAGTCTATAGTCTAGTCTATAGTCTAGTCTATAGTCTAGTCTATAGTCTAGTCTATAGTCTAGTCTATAGTCTAGTCTATAGTCTAGTCTATAGTCTAGTCTATAGTCTAGTCTATAGTCTAGTCTATAGTCTAGTCTATAGTCTAGTCTATAGTCTAGTCTATAGTCTAGTCTATAGTCTAGTCTATAGTCTAGTCTATAGTCTAGTCTATAGTCTAGTCTATAGTCTAGTCTATAGTCTAGTCTATAGTCTAGTCCATAGTCTAGTCATAGTCTAGTCTATAGTCTAGTCTATAGTCTAGTCTATAGTCTAGTCCATAGTCTAGTCTATAGTCTAGTCTATAGTCTAGTCTATAGTCTAGTCTATAGTCTAGTCTATAGTCTAGTCTATAGTCTAGTCTATAGTCTAGTCTATAGTCTAGTCTATAGTCTAGTCTATAGTCTAGTCTATAGTCTAGTCTATAGTCTAGTCTATAGTCTAGTCTATAGTCTAGTCTATAGTCTAGTCTATAGTCTAATCTATAGTCTAGTCTATAGTCTAGTCTATAGTCTAGTCTATAGTCTAGTCTATAGTCTAGTCTATAGTCTAGTCTATAGTCTAGTCTATAGCCTGTCTATAGTCTAGTCTATAGTCTAGTCTATAGTCTAGTCTATAGTCTAGTCTATAGTCTAGTCTATAGTCTAGTCTATAGTCTAGTCTATAGTCTAGTATATAGTCTAGTCTATAGTCTAGTCTATAGTCTAGTCTATAGTCTAGTCTATAGTCTAGTCTATAGTCTAGTCTATAGTCTAGTCTATAGTCTAGTCTATAGTCTAGTCTATAGTCTAGTCTATAGTCTAGTCTATAGTCTAGTCTATAGTCTAGTCTATAGTCTAGTCTATAGTCTAGTCTATAGTCTAGTCTATAGTCTAGTCTATAGTCTAGTCCATAGTCTAGTCTATAGTCTAGTCTATAGTCTAGTCTATAGTCTAGTCTATAGTCTAGTCTATAGTCTAGTCTATAGTCTAGTCCATAGTCTAGTCTATAGTCTACTCTATAGTCTAGTCTATAGTCTAGTCTATAGTCTAGTCTATAGTCTACTTTACAGTCTAGTCTATAGTCTAGTCTACAGTCTAGTCTATAGTCTAGTCTATAGTCTACTCTATAGTCTAGTCTATAGTCTAGTCTATAGTCTAGTCCATAGTCTAGTCTATAGTCTAGTCTATAGTCTAGTCTATGGTCTAGTCTATAGTCTAGTCTATAGTCTAGTCTATAGTCTAGTCTATAGTCTAGTCTATAGTCTAGTCTGTAGTCTAGTCTATAGTCTAGTCTATAGTCTAGTCTATAGTCTAGTCTATAGTCTAGTCTAGTCTATAGTCGTCTATAGTCTAGTCTATAGTCTAGTCTAGTCTATAGTCTAGTCTATAGTCTAGTCTATAGTCTAGTCTATAGTCTAGTCTATAGTCTAGTCTATAGTCTAGTCTATAGTCTAGTCTATAGTCTAGTCTAGTCTATAGTCTAGTCTATAGTCTAGTCTATAGTCTAGTCTATAGTCTAGTCTATAGTCTAGTCTATAGTCTAGTCTATAGTCTAGTCTATAGTCTAGTCTATAGTCTAGTCTATAGTCTAGTCTATAGTCTAGTCTATAGTCTAGTCTATAGTCTAGTCTATAGTCTAGTCTATAGTCTAGTCTATAGTCTAGTCTATAGTCTAGTCTATAGTCTAGTCTATAGTCTAGTCTATAGTCTAGTCTATAGTCTAGTCTATAGTCTAGTCTAGTCTATAGTCTAGTCTATAGTCTAGTCTATAGTCTAGTCTATAGTCTAGTCTATAGTCTAGTCTATAGTCTAGTCTATAGTCTAGTCTATAGTCTAGTCTATAGTCTAGTCTATAGTCTAGTCTATAGTCTAGTCTAGTCTATAGTCTAGTCTATAGTCTAGTCTATAGTCTAGTCTATAGTCTAGTCTATAGTCTAGTCTATAGTCTAGTCTATAGTCTAGTCTATAGTCTAGTCTAGTCTATAGTCTAGTCTATAGTCTAGTCTATAGTCTAGTCTATAGTCTAGTCTATAGTCTAGTCTATAGTCTAGTCTATAGTCTAGTCTATAGTCTAGTCTAGTCTATAGTCTAGTCTATAGTCTAGTCTATAGTCTAGTCTATAGTCTAGTCTATAGTCTAGTCTATAGTCTAGTCTATAGTCTAGTCTATAGTCTAGTCTATAGTCTAGTCTATAGTCTAGTCTATAGTCTAGTCTATAGTATAGTCTATGGTCTAGTCTAGTCTATAGTCTAGTCTATAGTCTAGTCTATAGTCTAGTCTATGTCTAGTCTATAGTCTAGTCTATAGTCTAGTATATAGCCTAGTATATAGTCTAGTCTATAGTCTAGTCTATAGTCTAGTCTAACAAAACATTTCTCTATATCCATCTTTTGAATGAATAAAAAAATGTATATTACTCTTAAACCAACAGCTGTTTACATTTGACATTTGTCACCACTTCAACCCCCACTTTTAGCAAACACCCCTTTTTTCCGATTAGACCCTATTGAAAAATAAATCATAAATGTATTGATTGTTTCTAATGATTTAGAAAATAGTTTTAGGTTAAATTTTACACAAAAATACTTCCTTTGTTGAAAAAACATCTCCCTTTCTCATGAGCTAACTACCCTTACTTAACATTTTAGTTTCATAAAAGGTAAAATGCGTTTGATTATCGCACAAATCCTCGGCATATATTGGGTGTGCATGATTTTGTCATGAAAATACATATTTGTAGATTCTTAATCTTAATTCTCATTTCCATTTGCAGTAAAATCCATCAACTTATGTGAGTTATTTTCAAAAATGACAAGTTCAATGAACTGAGATTTTGGTTACATATCTGAGACAAAATCAAAGTTTATGTATAAAAGTGGAAGATAAAAGTTTCTAAAAATATACTTTATGTTTTTACAAAATACTCAAATAATATGAAAGACCAGAAATTAAAGTTTCAAGAGAACTTATTCAATTTACTTTTTTAATTTATTACGAAATCATCTATTTTCTTTTATGAAAAATGTATTTTTAAAAATTTACTTTTCATATCGACAAATTGCAATAGTTCCTTACTACGATATTGGCCATAAATAACTCATGTAATTTTAGAAAAACATGGCATAAATTGAAAAAGGGAAATAATCCTTTAAAATGGCTAAAAACTAACAACAACAAAAAATAGCCGTTATTCAAATTTAATGGCGAACAAAAACTGTCCTATTTGAGTGTTTATATGAGAACAGAGCAAAAATAACAAAAAAAACAAAACATAGCGATGGCTCAAAAGTAAAAAGGATATACATACATAATCTGTCAGATTCTGAATAGAAAATCCCAAGAGAATGGTTTCTCTTTCCCATGCTTTATACATATATAGGACACCCACCACAATGTATACCAATGGAATCACTTTCTGAGTCGATTAAGTCATGGCCGTCTGTCTGTTCATGCCCCTGTATGTTAATGTAAACTTTATGCGCGGTCAGGTACATATCGAAATTTTCATGATAATTTGATAAAACTTCTAGTGCGTTTTTTTTGGACTTGATCTTGGTCCAACCCGACCGACCGCCTATCGTCAAAAAAGATTAGTTATGGGAACACAAAATTATCTATATTCTAAGTCCGTGTAGGATTCCAGGACAATCTGGCTAAGTCCGTTTATCTGTTGCAAACATGATAGGGACAAAACGGAACAAGATCGGTACGCGAGTTTCGCCTCCTCCTATGCATAGAACATTATAAAACTGATCACATCTGTGCCGTATTTGACCTAGCCCTCTAGTTCTTCATAAAATAACTAAAATATTTACTTCGGATCGATCATTAATGGAATCAAATCCGTTTAATAGAAAGAAAATTCTATCAAATTCTTTAGCATTGAGTCCAAGAAAGAATCTTTCGAAAATTAATGTAGATATCGATATTGTAATAAAATTCGATATAAATAAGATTGAAAATAAAGAGTACTTATTTTTCCGAATCCGGTTGACCTATTAACGGCTACAGATCTCAATTTGAATCGTATTCTGAAATTCTTTTTAAGGCACAAAAATCTTCAAAATTTATTTATAAGTATTACATAAATTTTGATATAAGAATGGAAATCATATAAACGAGTAAGTCGTGGGTCTGGATATACCAATCTATAGTTAGACGACTTATTAAGAAAACAACATGTTAAGTACTTTATCCTGGCCTTGACGTCTTATATAAAAGCAGAAGAGACAAATTTAAGAATAAATCAGATATAATCTGGGAATATTCCTCAAGTTGTGAACTAGTAGATAAAAAGATATTGAAAAAAAAACTTATGGATTTGGAATTTCCATTATTTTATTATTACCTTCAGTCTTATTTCTTTCAGGATCTTGAAGAACTGAGGGTTATTAATCTAATAATAATGATGATAATGAACATAAATCATAACAAAGCTACATATATAAAAAGGAAGCAATTCGGATCATACACTCTGAGGACTTAATAAGGATCAGTTATTTAATCTTCAAAACACACACAACCTATATAGTCTTATCTTATCTCTCTTATCTTAACGTAATCTAAGTTGAGGTACTGATTTCATGATTAGAGGTATAGAATTTATCCAAGTCGTAAATCATTTCAAATTTTAAAAATTTCGTACGAAGAATGGACGAGAGGCTTTATGTAGGAGTCTGGGGTAAAATATGGGCGGATACACAAATTTATATAAAAGTTATTTATGCTAATTTTCATCCTGTTATTAATGATTATAAGTTTATTATGGACGTTTAAGCCATTATCTAAAGGGGTGCTTATATGGGGACTAGGATCAAATGAGGCCCTATCGTTAGGAAAATCATTGCTGCTTGTACAAAACTTAGTTGTGCCGATTTTTGCAGAGATACTATAGTATATTTCATATAATTATCAACCTAAATCAGAAGGTTCTGTTGTATGTAGGTTAACATATTTCTAAAGGGCTTCTTTTCTGATCGGAAAGAATCATATGTTCTACATTTCTTCAAATAGCAACATGTAGTTTGATTTCAAGGTTTACATCGTTGGACAGATTAACTGACATTACTAAATCGATTCCGAAAATTATTCTGACCCTTTAAGGTGGATGTAGAACCCATATTTATGTATGTCCGAGGTATATGTGTCAAATTTCATTAAGTGATCTTGAAAATTATGAAATTATGAACTATAGTCTGATTTTAAGATTTACATGGAGGGACAGTTACAGTTAAATCGATTCAGAATATTATTCTGAGCCTCTTGGTACACGTTAAGTTGGATGTAGAAATAATATTTCTATAAGTTACCTACATCAGCACAAATCTAAAGTGAAATGGTGGGTAGAACCACAAGTATCCTATGGTGTAGCCCTAACGAGTAGAGGACTATAAACCTCCTCAGAATGATCAAGTGGACCCACAATATTACGGGCAAAACTATACAAAATAAGAATGACGAGCGAATTTAGACAAATCTAGAGCATGTGGAGTGGACAGTAAAACTCTTTCGGACACTAATTGGAAAATTCTCAGGAATTACGTTCAAGAAACTGAGTTTCTGAACATCGGAGGATTACAAATTCTTAATTGATTATACATATATAGTTTTTTCGGCAATATTTTCTATATAGAGGAACGCACAACAGTCCCGTTCGTGACACAGGTGTATTTTATCGGATTTGATCCGATCCTAAACTACATTTCGTGGAGGGAATTTGGTTTGAGTCGACTATAGTTGATAGGAACTTAAGTCTTATTTTAAGGTTTCGACTGTAGCCGACAGTTCTTTCCTGGCTGAAACAGCTGTCACTGTATTAGCAATCTTCGGCCGAGTAAGACTCTTATAATACCAGAAGATCCAATTGTCATAGGAACGTTATTTAAAGATCCAATTTTTTTATGTTCAGACTCTCTATCTTGTAACATTTTAAGAGGCGATATGAATGAAATAAATGTAAATAAAACTACATACAGTTAAAAGGACTAAACTATGGGCACAAAAAGAGAGGGGGAAGCGAAACGAAAATACAGATGGACATAAATAATGTAAGGATATAGCAAGCGGAAGGGATCAATAGAAAATAAACCAAGTTAGAAGACAAAAAAAAAACAAACATACTGATTGAAATAGAGGCCGAAAAGGAAACCGGAAAAAAAGGGATAAACTAGTATAAATGGCAAATAAGACATGAAGAAAAAATGTTAAACAATTATAATTTAAAAAACTTAATTGCAGTTCACCTAAATACAGTTACAATATTATAATACCTGCTTTAAATGTGTTATAGTTGTTGGTTATTGTTGTTTCAAAAACCCACTTGGCGTTAAAATGATGATTATGATGATGATGGTGATGCACTCAAGTGGAAGTATTGTCCCCAGCAAGTAACCAAGAAAGAAAGGGTAAAGAAGGCCAGCAAGTTCTTGTGGTTTTTTTGTTGGCCGTTTAGTGAAGTGACACAAAATGTGGCAAGAACATTTATAGTAATCCTTTAATTTAGTTGCAAATATTGTAGGAAAAAGAGTTGTTTGCCTTAAATTCCCCTTAGGAGCCTCTAAAAGTTCAACTCTCTAACTCACTTACTCATACTCCAAAAAAAAAAAAAATACTAGGCAAAGGGTAGCCAGATTGTTAGGAATTTAAATATACACAATTTTTCGTTATATTCCGGCTGTTGACAACAACAAGGGTGGGTCGTTTGGTTGGTCGTTTTTTAAAATTTATTATTTTATATTAGTTTTAGAAACTTTTTTTCTAAAGAATTTTTTTAAGAATTTGTTTTAATTTTATTAATTTCTTTAACACTTTTGGATTTCTTTTTTAGCAAAAAAAGCTGTTGTTTTAAATTTTTCTTTTAGTTATTAAATTTTGGGTGGAGTTGCTAAGGAACTTTTGTTTTTTTTTATTTATTAAATATTTAAAGAATTTTTTTTATAATTTTTTTTTTAAATAAATTTTTTATAAACTTTTTATTTTTAAAATTATTTTTCTTTTTTTTTTAATTTTTAAAAAATTTTCTTTTCTTTAACTAAAACAATATTTGTTTAAAACTTCTTTAAGCTTCTTTAATCAAATTTATGCCGTGTTTGAAAATATTTCTCCAAAAGAGTCCATAAGTTGTTAATGCTCATATACAATAATAACAAAAACAACAATTATATTAAGGATAATGAAAAACAGGAAGAAAAATAAGGGATGAAATAGTTAGACACTGCTGCGTTACACCACCGAACACCAACACTGGCAACTCCAACACCAGGAAAAGCAGTTCAAAAAATAAAATAAAACAACAAATACAAAAACAATGTTACCCGGCTAGTCTTGCTGCCAAAGGAACTAGACTTTAAAGGAAAAACTAAACTCTGAAATTTATTTGCTCTATTTTCTTTTCTTTTTTAAATTCTTTCCAAATTTTCTTAAAATTTTTTTTTATAATTTCTTTTTAATTATTTATTTAACCACTTAGAATATGTTTCCCGTTTTATAAAGCGCGTTTTTCTATGATGCATTCAATATCCCAGTAACCGTCATACTGAAGCCTAAAAATCATCATAGACATTCGTTTTGGTGGCGGTTAGTGAACTTCTTCCTCTGCCATTTGTTTGTGTGTGTGTGTGTGTGTATGTGTGTTTGTCTATAAGTCTATGTCGTTCATATTCGTTTCGTTTTCGTTTCCTAGCTACCATCCCATGACTGGGAATATAAAGGATTCCATATTTTTAAGGGTGTTTTGCCAACCTTTTCTATGTGTTTGCATGAGTTATGGGGGGTTTGTTTTTTTTCGCACAGGTGTAGAGATTTTACTTTCCAGTTAGAAAGTCGCGAAATTATACGAAATGAGAAGCTGTGAGCATAGAAAGAGAGCAAAAGTTTTTGGTAATAATAGAGCAAATAATGGAAGGAATTATAGATATATAGGGTTTGCCGAACATAAATACGGGGAGTTTTGATGGTTACCCTCAATTTGGCAAATGCTTTTAGAAAAGGAAATATATTTGTTTATTTTTCGGAAAAATATTACTTTAATCTTGACCTGGTTTTCCCAAAATCTTCCATTCATGTAAGTCGTTCGAGCAAACTGAGGTTGATCAAGCACTTTCTTAAAAAGCTTCCGCCTATATTTACATGGGGAAGTTCCGGAACATCCTTTCCCTTTTTTCACATCATTAAGATGATCTTAATCGTCCCACTTATTTATGGAGAATTAGCAGAGTGACTCCAAACCGAAACTTTACTTAGACAGAGCCACACACTTTTGACCTCTTTCATGGCTGCTGTTTTTGAACCTGCAGTCCTTTTCGGAGGATTAAGATTATCAGGATGGATGTAGACTTTTAGGCATCTAGATTAGGATTTCTGTTGAGATCTTTGGCTCCCCCCCCGCGGCATGTTTCCATGATGAAATGTCCATCATGGTGTATTGCAATCCCAGGGTAAAGAGATGCTACCAGTATCTCTAGTCTGCCGGACTATAGACTGGTGATGTCAAATGTATCCTTGGCTTCGCCTTGGAATGATTTGGCATGGGGTCTAACCAGAGCACCATATAATCTGGCACTACGGGTGGCCGGTTGCCCACAGGTCCTAGTCCTGACCGGTCAATTGGTTGAGGTTCCTTCGGCATCTACGTAGTGGCTGTGGTTGAAACCCAAATCGCGGGGAGAGAATGTTGGTTTAAGGACTGATATATCCTATACCTAATGGGTTGGATAATTCTCTCTTCGAACAGGTCTGTGTACAAAGCATCATATGCTGGATTCCTAAACCCGATCGGTATTTCTTACCGGCCGTGTAGTGGGACGCCGGTATATGCTGGGGAATTGTCAGGTTAGTATTCAATGGTTGCCTGTCATCCCGTAGAGCGATCTTTATGATCATGGGAATGGAATTGATGCAAAAATTGGTGAAAGATCTCCATATATTGGAGATTAGTACTGATTTAGTATGCCTTTTTACGCTTCGGTGAAGTTCTTCGGTGCTGTTGCCATCTCAACAGGATATATTGATACATACTACGTGACTAATTTGTCGGGGCAATTATTGGAATTAATTGACTTTGGAAATTCCTATTTCCTTTGTTACATTGATCGGTTCATAAAAGATCCATTTTGATTCATTTTGTTGGGTATTTCGGACTACCAAATATGTCTCTAGGTGCTGTTGCCAAAACAACAGAGCCATCACAGTAGTGTGGTTGCGCGGGCTTAAAGAGGTTAAGGAATGCACTGGAATGGGTCATTAGATGATGGGGATTGCATTTTGAATAATGCAATCTTTCATGACATCATAAGGGTGGTCACCTTCCGGCTTACCGGAAGATTGATTTCACCTGATGTTGGGACTTGTCACCCCCTTCTATTGACTTTAGACCAGTGATTGCTTTTTCCTTGTCCGGGTTTGCATTGGGATTGATCCCATGCTGCATGTCATTCCGCAACGGGGCTACTATGGCAAGAGATTAGATAGCTCGAGGTCTTTAACAAAGTGCTTGTACATGGACCAAAGTGCTTGTTCTTCATTGAAGAATTCAGGGGTAGACCGTTTCAAGTCTACCCAGTGGATGAAAAACCGTGAAATTAGGCCGTCAAGGCAGGTGTTCGTTGAGATCTTTGGCATCTGATCTTAAGGCTATTGAGAAGATATTGCTAATCCAAACAAGAACTCAAATAGTTCCAAGTTATTCCCGTAAATGGACTTTTTATACAGTACCGCAACACAATACCCTCCGGAGGCAATCCTAGGGAAAAGAGGTGCTACTAATACCTCTAGCGATGATCAAATGTATCCTCGGTCTTTTCTTAAAATGATTTGACATGAGATCAAACCAGAGCGTCAGATAATCTGGTATTACGGTTGACCATTTGGTTAAGTTTCCTTCGGGATCCACGTAGTGGTTGTGGTTTAAACCCAAACTCGCGGAGAGAAAATATTGGTCTGGATTCTCTCTCTGGTTGTGTTACCATCTCAACAGATGTCACTGGGTGGTGTGACAGAGCAACTAATGCTGGATTCCGAAAGCCGTTGAGCATCTTTTACACTTCAGGTTGACATTCGATAGTTGCATGTCATTCCGTAAATCGTTTCTTATGATCTGAGAATGGAACTGATGTAAAATGGTGAAATATCGGAAAAGTCTCCTTTGCCCGAGTACAGATGGAGTATGCTTTTATTCTTCAGGGAAGTTCTGGGTGCTGTTGCCATTTCAACAGGATGCATAGTGATGCATGCTATGCGGCTAACGGTTGCGAGCCGTCACTCAACCTTTCGGGGCAATTGGAAATTCATACATTATTTTGTCAAATTATCTCGACAGAGGCATCCTGATCTATTGACTGGGTATTTCGGACTACCAAATATGTCTATAGGTGCTGTTGCCGAATCAACAGAGCACTGTGATGAGGTTGCGCGGACTTTAAAATGTTGAGCAATGTGCTTGAGTGGATCATTGGAGGACAGTGGGATTCCTGTTGGTTCATTTTGAGCTTAGTGATTCTGCAGGTACATATGTTGGGGTTTATGGAACACCTATCTATTGGTCCAACTATCAATTGAATCCTCCTTGTCGGAGTATACATTAGGATTGGTCACATGCTGACTGTCATACCGCAACGTTATCACTTGACAAGAGATTATATAGCTCGAGTACTTCAGAAAAGTGCAGAACCATGTACAAAAATTGCCATCTGAGTGGTCATTCATTGACGTCAATTGAGGGCGCATGGTCGACCTTACCAAGTCTTCTCAGTGGATGAAAAAGACCACCTTGAAAGAAAGCCGTCAAGGCAGGTGTTTACGTAGAGCACTTCGACATTTTATCCCGGGATACATTAGCTTGCGACCTCCAAATTTATGATGGAATTCATTATCATTGCAAAGTACAGATCAAGATCATGAAACTTCTTATTTAAGAAGGAATATTTTTAATTCAGTGATCTCGACCATCAACCAATATTACATCTGATTCGATAAAATATTTGTAGGCCACTATTGGGTCTGTTCTGGACTCCTTAAATTCTTATATAACGAGCTGTGAAGTGAATAATGGTTAAATGGAGTGGACCCAGTTCCTTAGTATTTTCCAATTAATGTTCCATGAGAGCTATGAATATGGATCTAATTTTGACGTAAGCCTTAAAAGGACCAAGATGAGTCGCGCTCATTTTACTGGCCTATCCCTATGCTCTACATTCGCCTGAATCTGTTCATCTGATTTTGTATAGTTTATGGCAAATGTCGGTATAAGATTCTCCCGCCAGACAGTAGTAAGTTTTGAATGTGAATCAATTGTCTCACAGTTTCCAACAATTTCTCTTTCTGGTCTACTATCGGTTTCATCTAGTATTTGCGTATAACCTTAATAATCCACCAGATTATCAAAGCGTATGTTCGGATAAATCTAATTAGTTTTTCATGAATATATTGCGAGTGTTGTTTTAAAATCCCATTCCAAACCTATAGTACTCCTCCATAGTCCCCACACTTAACCAAAAGATCGTCTCTAAGTTGTGTAACCAAGACAACATTTACCATACAATTGTTGTCATATATTAAAACCCAATTCAAATACCGAAATCCTTATAAGGTAAACTCATATAAAATTGGAAGACTTTAAACTGAACCGAAAACTAAACTCTTGGTATTTTTACAAAATAGTATACACTCTCTTAAAATCTTCCCGGCAAATTTCCAATTTACGCTCAATTGTGCCGGAATAAAGAAACACATGCGTAATAATTGCTAAATAGCCACATAGTGGGTGTGATAGGACACCGAAATATAATCAAAACATACGATGAAGATGGCAAAGACGAGAGTGTTTGTTGAAGATAGCAAAACAACCCATACCAAACCTAACAAATTACTGAGGCGAGACAATGGGTAAAGGAAGTTATTATACCAAAACATTGGAGATTGGAAACATTTTTTTATATGTAATATATAAAAGTATATAAAAACAGACAGACAGCTACACAACATCCTAGTTGGATCATATGACGATGTTGTTGTAGTTGTTATAGTCGGCAAATGTCGATTGCATAAATCTACGAATGTTTTGATGCGGCAGTAAAACGGTCCAACACCAACAAACAACAACAAAGCCGGCAAGTAGATACAGAGAGAAAAAAACCCGGGGAATGAATATGAAGTACAAAATATTGGGAGTAGGCGAGTAGGGTTATAGAAAGAAATTGCGTAGCCGGTATTTAGAATTTAAATACAACACAAACAAAAATACTCGTGTATGTATATTAAAATTTAATGAGTGAGTGAGTGCTTTAAGTAAAATATTATATCCACACAGTTAAAGCGGTTGATGGTGTTGGTTGCAAAGGATAACACACTTCAACTCGTATGGAAGGACAGACGTAAGGCTGCCTGGACAGACTTTGATGATGTTTTCGAAAGTGTTGACAGTAACAACGCAATAAAGAAAATATGAATATAATATGTAGAATGATTACATATGGAAAATGTAAAGGATGCCTTTTTAAATACATGTATAATATAAAGGAAGAACATTTTTTTATATAACACACATACAACAGCAGGCAAAGGAAACAAAAACAATAATAATCCCAGAAAAAAGCAAAATTTTTTTTCTCCCACAAAAGGCAGATGTTAAAGATGAAGTTTTTCTTCGTTTTCCCCTTTATTTCCTAGTGTGATTGTCAATCGCACAATGGAAATGGGTTTGGTATAGTGTTGTAGTTTAATCTTTAGAAGAATGAATTGTAAATACTTGAGTAGATATGTAAAGAATGTAGTGTGGCATGTAATTTCTATTAATACACTTGAAGGATTTGCTTTCTTGGTTTTTCTTCACTTTCATAGGCAAATATATAAAAGAATGACCCAGTAGGAACTCTTAGCTGAAAGTGATAATCATTCTGTCTAAAAATGTAACTACAGTTTCCAAACAAGGATCTGCAGATCTCTTAGCAATCATTAGAGATCAGTTCTAGTTCCGTTCTAGTTCAGTTCTAGTTCAGTTCTAGTTCAGTTCTAGTTCAGTTCTAGTTCAGTTCTAGTTCAGTTCTAGTTCAGTTCTAGTTCAGTTCTAGTTCAGTTCTAGTTCTAGTTCAGTTCTAGTTCTAGTTCAGTTCTAGTTCTAGTTCAGTTCTAATTCAGTTCTAATTCAGTTCTAATTCAGTTCTAGTTCAGTTCTAGTTCAGTTCTAGTTCAGTTCTAGTTCAGTTCTAGTTCAGTTCTAGTTCAGTTCTAGTTCAGTTCTAGTTCAGTTCTAGTTCATTCTAGTTCAGTTCTAGTTCAGTTCTAGTTCAGTTCAGGTTCAGTTCTAGTTCAGTTCTAGTTCAGTTCTAGTTCAGTTCTAGTTCAGTTCTAGTTCAGTTCTAGTTCAGTTCTAGTTCAGTTCTAGTTCAGTTCTAGTTCAGTTCTAGTTCAGTTCTAGTTCAGTTCTAGTTCAGTTCTAGTTCAGTTCTAGTTCAGTTCTAGTTCAGTTCTAGTTCAGTTCTAGTTCAGTTCTAGTTCAGTTCTAGTTCAGTTCTAGTTCAGTTCTAGTTCAGTTCTAGTTCAGTTCTAGTTCAGTTCTAGTTCAGTTCTAGTTCAGTTCTAGTTCAGTTCTAGTTCAGTTCTAGTTCAGTTCTAGTTCAGTTCTAGTTCAGTTCCAGTTCAGTTCTAGTTCAGTTCTAGTTCAGTTCTAGTTCAGTTCTAGTTCAGTTCTAGTTCAGTTCTAGTTCAGTTCTAGTTCAGTTCTAGTTCAGTTCTAGTTCAGTTCTAGTTCAGTTCTAGTTCAGTTCTAGTTCAGTTCTAGTTCAGTTCTAGTTCAGTTCTAGTTCAGTTCTAGTTCAGTTCTAGTTCAGTTCTAGTTCAGTTCTAGTTCAGTTCTAGTTCAGTTCTAGTTCAGTTCTAGTTCAGTTCTAGTTCAGTTCTAGTTCAGTTCTAGTTCAGTTCTATTTCAGTTCTAGTTCAGTTCTAGTTCAGTTCTAGTTCAGTTCTAGTTCAGTTCTAGTTTAGTTCAGTTCTAGTTCAGTTCTAGTTCAGTTCAGTTCAGTTCTAGTTCAGTTCTAGTTCAGTTCTAGTTCAGTTCAGTTCTAGTTCAGTTCTAGTTCAGTTCTAGTTCAGTTCTAGTTCAGTTCTAGTTCAGTTCTAGTTCAGTTCTAGTTCAGTTCTAGTTCAGTTCTAGTTCAGTTCTAGTTCAGTTCTAGTTCAGTTCTAGTTCAGTTCTAGTTCAGTTCTAGTTCAGTTCTAGTTCAGTTCTAGTTCAGTTCTAGTTCAGTTCTAGTTCAGTTCTAGTTCAGTTCTAGTTCAGTTCTAGTTCAGTTCTAGTTCAGTTCTAGTTCAGTTCTAGTTCAGTTCTAGTTCAGTTCTAGTTCAGTTCTAGTTCTAGTTCAGTTCTAGTTCAGTTCTAGTTCAGTTCTAGTTCAGTTCTAGTTCAGTTCTAGTTCAGTTCTAGTTCTAGTTCAGTTCTGTTCTAGTTCAGTTCTAGTTCAGTTCTAGTTCAGTTCTAGTTCAGTTCTAGTTCAGTTCTAGTTCAGTTCTAGTTCAGTTCTAGTTCAGTTCTAGTTCAGTTCTAGTTCAGTTCTAGTTCAGTTCTAGTTCAGTTCTAGTTCAGTTCTAGTTCAGTTCTAGTTCAGTTCTAGTTCAGTTCTAGTTCAGTTCTAGTTCAGTTCTAGTTCAGTTCTAGTTCAGTTCTAGTTCAGTTCTAGTTCAGTTCTAGTTCAGTTCTAGTTCAGTTCTAGTTCAGTTCTAGTTCAGTTCTAGTTCAGTTCTAGTTCAGTTCTAGTTCAGTTCTAGTTCAGTTCTAGTTCAGTTCAAGTTCAGTTCTAGTTCAGTCCTAGTTCAGTCCTAGTTCAGTTCTAGTTCAGTTCTAGTTCAGTTCTAGTTCAGTTCTAGTTAGTTCCAGTTCAGTTCTAGTTCAGTTCTAGTTCAGTTCTAGTTCAGTTCTAGTTCATTCTAGTTCAGTTCTAGTTCAGTTCTAGTTCAGTTCTAGTTCAGTTCTAGTTCAGTTCTAGTTCAGTTCTAGTTCAGTTCTAGTTCAGTTCTAGTTCAGTTCTAGTTCAGTTCTAGTTCAGTTCTAGTTCAGTTCTAGTTCAGTTCTAGTTCAGTTCTAGTTCAGTTCTAGTTCAGTTCTAGTTCAGTTCTAGTTCAGTTCTAGTTCAGTTCTAGTTCAGTTCTAGTTCAGTTCTAGTTCAGTTCTAGTTCAGTTCTAGTTCAGTTCTAGTTCAGTTCTAGTTCAGTTCTAGTTCAGTTCTAGTTCAGTTCTAGTTCAGTTCTAGTTCAGTTCTAGTTCAGTTCTAGTTCAGTTCTAGTTCAGTTCTAGTTCAGTTCTAGTTCAGTTCTAGTTCAGTTCTAGTTCAGTTCTAGTTCAGTTCTAGTTCAGTTTCTAGTTCAGTTCTAGTTCAGTTCTAGTTCAGTTCTAGTTCAGTTCTAGTTCAGTTCTAGTTCAGTTCTAGTTCAGTTCTAGTTCAGTTCTAGTTCAGTTCTAGTTCAGTTCTAGTTCAGTTCTAGTTCAGTTCTAGTTCAGTTCTAGTTCAGTTCTAGTTCAGTTCTAGTTCAGTTCTAGTTCAGTTCTAGTTCAGTTCTAGTTCAGTTCTAGTTCAGTTCTAGTTCAGTTCTAGTTCAGTTCTAGTTCAGTTCTAGTTCAGTTCTAGTTCAGTTCTAGTTCAGTTCTAGTTCAGTTCTAGTTCAGTTCTAGTTTAGTTCAGTTCTAGTTCAGTTCTAGTTCAGTTCAAGTTCAGTTCTAGTACAGTTCTAGTTCAGTTCTAGTTCAGTTCAGTTCTAGTTCAGTTCTAGTTCAGTTCTAGTTCAGTTCTAGTTCAGTTCTAGTTCAGTTCTAGTTCAGTTCTAGTTTCAGTTCTAGTTCAGTTCTAGTTCAGTTCTAGTTCAGTTCTAGTTCAGTTCTAGTTCAGTTCTAGTTCAGTTCTAGTTCAGTTCTAGTTCAGTTCTAGTTCAGTTCTAGTTCAGTTCTAGTTCAGTTCTAGTTCAGTTCTAGTTCAGTTCTAGTTCAGTTCTAGTTCAGTTCTAGTTCAGTTCTAGTTCAGTTCTAGTTCAGTTCTAGTTCAGTTCTAGTTCAGTTCTAGTTCAGTTCTAGTTCTAGTTCAGTTCTAGTTCAGTTCTAGTTCAGTTCTAGTCAGTTCTAGTTCAGTTCTAGTTCAGTTCTAGTTCAGTTCTGTTCTAGTTCAGTTCTGTTCTAGTTCAGTTCTAGTTCAGTTCTAGTTCAGTTCTAGTTCAGTTCTAGTTCAGTTCTAGTTCAGTTCTAGTTCAGTTCTAGTTCAGTTCTAGTTCAGTTCTAGTTCAGTTCTAGTTCAGTTCTAGTTCAGTTCTAGTTCAGTTCTAGTTCAGTTCTAGTTCAGTTCTAGTTCAGTTCTAGTTCAGTTCTAGTTCAGTTCTAGTTCAGTTCTAGTTCAGTTCTAGTTCAGTTCTAGTTCAGTTCTAGTTCAGTTCTAGTTCAGTTCTAGTTCAGTTCTAGTTCAGTTCAAGTTCAGTTCTAGTTCAGTCCTAGTTCAGTCCTAGTTCAGTTCTAGTTCAGTTCTAGTTAGTTCCAGTTCAGTTCTAGTTCAGTTCTAGTTCAGTTCTAGTTCAGTTCTAGTTCAGTTCTAGTTCAGTTCTAGTTCAGTTCTAGTTCAGTTCTAGTTCAGTTCTAGTTCAGTTCTAGTTCAGTTCTAGTTCAGTTCTAGTTCAGTTCTAGTTCAGTTCTAGTTCAGTTCTAGTTCAGTTCTAGTTCAGTTCTAGTTCAGTTCTAGTTCAGTTCTAGTTCAGTTCTAGTTCAGTTCTAGTTCAGTTCTAGTTCAGTTCTAGTTCAGTTCTAGTTCAGTTCTAGTTCAGTTCTAGTTCAGTCTAGTTCAGTTCTAGTTCAGTTCTAGTTCAGTTCTAGTTCAGTTCTAGTTCAGTTCTAGTTCAGTTCTAGTTCAGTTCTAGTTCAGTTCTAGTTCAGTTCTAGTTCAGTTTCTAGTTCAGTTCTAGTTCTAGTTCTAGTTCAGTTCTAGTTCAGTTCTAGTTCAGTTCTAGTTCAGTTCTAGTTCAGTTCTAGTTCAGTTCTAGTTCAGTTCTAGTTCTAGTTCTAGTTCAGTTCTGTTCTAGTTCAGTTCTAGTTCAGTTCTAGTTCAGTTCTAGTTCAGTTCTAGTTCAGTTCTAGTTCAGTTCTAGTTCAGTTCTAGTTCAGTTCTAGTTCAGTTCTAGTTCAGTTCTAGTTCAGTTCTAGTTCAGTTCTAGTTCAGTTCTAGTTCAGTTCTAGTTCAGTTCTAGTTCAGTTCTAGTTCAGTTCTAGTTCAGTTCTAGTTCAGTTCTAGTTCAGTTCTAGTTCAGTTCTAGTTCAGTTCTAGTTCAGTTCTAGTTCAGTTCTAGTTCAGTTCTAGTTCAGTTCTAGTTCAGTTCTAGTTCAGTTCTAGTTCAGTTCTAGTTCAGTTCTAGTTCAGTTCTAGTTCAGTTCTAGTTCAGTCAGTTCTATTGTTCTAGTTCAGTTCTAGTTCAGTTCTAGTTCAGTTCTAGTTCAGTTCTAGTTCAGTTCTAGTTCAGTTCTAGTTCAGTTCTAGTTCAGTTCTAGTTCAGTTCTAGTTCAGTTCTAGTTCAGTTCTAGTTCAGTTCTAGTTCAGTTCTAGTTCAGTTCTAGTTCAGTTCTAGTTCAGTTCTAGTTCAGTTCTAGTTCAGTTCTAGTTCAGTTCTAGTTCAGTTCAAGTTCAGTTCTAGTTCAGTCCTAGTTCAGTCCTAGTTCAGTTCTAGTTCAGTTCTAGTTCAGTTCTAGTTAGTTCCAGTTCAGTTCTAGTTCAGTTCTAGTTTTCAGTTTCTAGTTCAGTTCTAGTTCAGTTCTAGTTCAGTTCTAGTTCAGTTCTAGTTCAGTTCTAGTTCAGTTCTAGTTCAGTTTCTAGTTCAGTTCTAGTTCAGTTCTAGTTCAGTTCTAGTTCAGTTCTAGTTCAGTTCTAGTTCAGTTCTAGTTCAGTTCTAGTTCAGTTCTAGTTCAGTTCTAGTTCAGTTCTAGTTCAGTTCTAGTTCAGTTCTAGTTCAGTTCTAGTTCAGTTCTAGTTCAGTTCTAGTTCAGTTCTAGTTCAGTTCTAGTTCAGTTCTAGTTCAGTTCTAGTTAGTTCCAGTTCAGTTCTAGTTCAGTTCTAGTTCAGTTCTAGTTCAGTTCTAGTTCAGTTCTAGTTCAGTTCTTAGTTCAGTTCTAGTTCAGTTCTAGTTCAGTTCTAGTTCAGTTCAGTTCAGTTCTAGTTACAGTTCTAGTTCATTCTAGTTCAGTTCTAGTTCAGTTCTAGTTCAGTTCTAGTTCCGTTCTAGTTCAGTTCCTTAGTCTCAGTTCTAGTTCATTTCTAGTTCAGTTCTAGTTCAGTTCTAGTCAGTTCTAGTTCAGTTCTAGTTCAGTCTGTCAGTTCTAGCTTCAGTTCTAGTTCAGTTCTAGTTCAGTTCTAGTTCAGTTCTAGTTCAGTTCTAGTTCAGTTCTAGTTCAGTTCTAGTTCAGTTCTAGTTCAGTTCTAGTCAGTTCTAGTTCAGTTCTAGTTCAGTTCTAGTTCAGTTCTAGTTCAGTTTGTTCAGTTCTAGTTCAGTTCTAGTTCAGTTCTATTCAGTTCTAGTTCAGTTTTAGTTCAGTTTCTAGTTCAGTTTTAGTTCAGTTTTAGTTCAGTTCTAGTTCAGTTCTAGTTCAGTTCTAGTTCAGTTCTAGTTCAGTTCTAGTTCAGTTCTAGTTCAGTTCTAGTTCAGTTGTAGTTCAGTTCTAGTTCAGTTCTAGTTCAGTTCTAGTTCAGTTCTAGTTCAGTTCTAGTTCAGTTCTAGTTCAGTTCTAGTTCAGTTCTAGTTCAGTTTCTAGTTCAGTTTCTAGTTCAGTTCTAGTTCAGTTTCTAGTTCAACTCTAGTTCAGTTTTAGTTCAGTTCAAGTTCAGTTCTAGTTCAGTTCTAGTTCAGTTCTAGTTCAGTTCTAGTTCAGTTCTAGTTCAGTTCTAGTTCAGTTCTAGTTCAGTTCTAGTTCAGTTCTAGTTCAGTTCTAGTTCCTAGTCAGTTCTAGTTCAGTTCTGTTTTTAGTTCAGTTCTAGTCAGCTCTTGTTCAGTTCTAATTCAGTTAATTTATCATAAATTCTTAAATTCCCGAGATACTGATATTAATAAAAATTAATTAAAACTCTCTCACTTACCTCAACATTTTCCACATCAAAATACGACAGAGTTTTTTTCGTCAACTCAAACCAACGCTGTTTATAGTTGACCGGTGTAAAACGTTTTTTATTCTGAGCTCGTTTTATCATAAAACCACTTTTGACAATGTCATATAAACGTTCCGACATTTTATCCATTTTACTTTGAAAAGATTTACTCAGCCGCATTGTGGTTACTGTTGAGTTAGAGGATTTTGTACTACCACCGTGTGCGGAACGATTCATTTTGAACATAAATTTTGGTTTAACAATGGCAAATGAATGGTTCGTGGTAAAATTAAATTTAATTACTTTTAAAATATTGTAAATTTAATACATTAGTGTTAACATTTTGTTTGTAAATGGTTTTGGCGGGAAATCTGTAAAAATATAAAATAAATCAGAAATTATTATATGAAATAATTATAAAATTATATTCTCAAGCTAATTTAGTTTAATCTCTAATAATGTTAATTTTAATTTTTAACAATTAAAGAGCCGTCGTGATGTTCTACCGGCAGTTTTCACTGCCTTTACATCCTCTATAACAATCCATATTAAAAATGTCACATTTATTTTGACATTTTAAATGTGGATTCTCTACAAATAAGTACTATATGTATAAACATTGTTATCTTTCTTCATTAATATTTCTTTGTCATTGTTGTGCAAGATTCCCAGAGATCATCGTACTGATCGTTTGACTACAACAAAAACAACATACTCCTCCCACATACATACGATCTTAAACATTATTTATGTTTAAAGCATTCAATGTCTTGCCGAGAGTAGTTATACACATTTTTATAGAGATTTTTTATAGTTTCACTGTTCGTTCATTCTTTATTATAATCATCCATTAACTTTCTTTACGATCGTAATAATTTTGCCACTTTGATTGTTTTGTTTATTTAAAGGAAATATAAAACACTGCTAACGATAAAGATCGAATTAATGGAAGACTATTGATCATTAGAAATGTTGCAATGTTTTGAAGACTTTGAATACTAGCTTTACATGTAGAATTTCAGTTCTAGTTCAGTTCTAGTTCAGTTCTAGTTCAATTCTAGTTCAGTTCTAGTTCAGTTCTAGTTCAGTTCTAGTTCAGTTCTAGTTCAGTTCTAGTTCAGTTCTAGTTCAGTTCTAGTTCAGTTCTAGTTCAGTTCTAGTTCAGTTCTAGTTCAGTTCTAGTTCAGTTCTAGTTCAGTTCTAGTTCAGTTCTAGTTCAGTTCTAGTTCAGTTCTATTTCAGTTCTATTTCAGTTCTAGTTCAGTTCTAGTTCAGTTCTAGTTCAGTTCTAGTTCAGTTCTAGTTCAGTTCTAGTTCAGATCTAGTTCAGTTCTAGTTCAGTCTAGTTCAGTTCTAGTTCAGTTCTAGTTCAGTTCTAGTTCAGTTCTAGTTCAGTTCTAGTTCAGTTCTAGTTCAGTTCTAGTTCAGTTCTAGTTCAGTTCTAGTTCAGTTCTAGTTCAGTTCTAGTTCATTCTAGTTCAGTTCTAGTTCAGTTCTAGTTCAGTTCTAGTTCAGTTCTAGTTCAGTTCTAGTTCAGTTCTAGTTCATTCTAGTTCAGTTTCTAGTTCAGTTCTAGTTCAGTTCTAGTTCAGTTCTAGTTCAGTTCTAGTTCAGTTCTAGTTCAGTTCTAGTTCAGTTTAGTTCAGTTCTAGTTCAGTTCTAGTTCAGTTCTAGTTCAGTTCTAGTTCAGTTCTAGTTCAGTTCTAGTTCAGTTCTAGTTCAGTTCTAGTTCAGTTCAGTTCAGTTCTAGTTCAGTTCTAGTTCAGTTCTAGTTCAGTTCTAGTTCAGTTCTAGTTCAGTTCTAGTTCAGTTCTAGTTCAGTTCTAGTTCAGTTCTAGTTCAGTTCTAGTTCAGTTCTAGTTCAGTTCTAGTTCAGTTCTAGTTCAGTTTCTAGTTCAGTTCTAGTTCAGTTCTAGTTCAGTTCTAGTTCTAGTTCAGTCAGTTCTAGTTCAGTTCTAGTTCTAGTTCAGTTCTAGTTCAGTTCTAGTTCAGTTCTAGTTCAGTTCTAGTTCAGTTCTAGTTCAGTTCTAGTTCAGTTCTAGTTCAGTTCTAGTTCAGTTTGTTTAGTTCTAGTTCAGTTCTAGTTCAGTTCTAGTTCAGTTCTAGTTCAATTTTAGTTCAGTTCTAGTTCAGTTCTAGTTCAGTTCTAGTTCAGTTCTAGTTCAGTTCTAGTTCTAGTCTAGTTCTAGTTCAGTTCTAGTTCAGTTCTAGTTCAGTTCTAGTTCAGTTCTAGTTCGTTCTAGTTCAGTTCTAGTTCAGTTCTAGTTCAGTTCTAGTTCAGTTCTAGTTCAGTTCTAGTTCAGTTCTAGTTCAGTTCTAGTTCAGTTCTAGTTCAGTTCAGTTCAGTTCTAGTTCAGTTCTAGTTCTAGTCTAGTTCTAGTCGTCTAGTTCAGTTCTAGTTCAGTTTCTAGTTCAGTTCTAGTTCAGTTCTAGTTCAGTTCTAGTTCAGTTCTAGTTCAGTTCTAGTTCAGTTCTAGTTCAGTTCTAGTTCAGTTCTAGTTCAGTTCTAGTTCAGTTCTAGTTCATTCTAGTTCAGTTCTAGTTCAGTTCTCGTTCAGTTCTAGTTCAGTTCTAGTTCGTTAGTTCAGTTCTAGTTCAGTTCTAGTTCAGTTCTAGTTCAGTTCTAGTTCAGTTCTAGTTCAGTTCTAGTTCAGTTCTAGTTCAGTTCTAGTTCAGTCTATTTCAGTTCTAGTTCAGTTTTATTTCAGTTCTAGTTCAGTTCTAGTTCAGTTCTAGTTCAGTTCTAGTTCAGTTTCTAGTTCAGTTCTAGTTCAGTTCTAGTCAGTTCTAGTTCAGTTCTAGTTCAGTTCTAGCTCAGTTCTGTTCAGTCTAGTTCAGTTCTAGTTCAGTTCTAATTCAGTTCTAATTCAGTTCTAATTCAGTTCTAATTCAGTTCTAGTTCAGTTCTATTTCAGTTCTAGTTCTACTACAGCCTCTTTTCCCGTGTAGAGTAATCCAAAGATCAATGATCACAGACACAAAAAAGAGTCATCATCATCATCTTCCTAGTGCTGTGTTGAAGTGCGATAATTTTCATGTTAAAAATATAAAACTCAAAGAAGATTTGAAAGATTTATATTTACGATGCCGTATGTGAAGTCTTCTTTTTTTTAACAATTTAAGAGGATTTTTTAAGAGCATCATAAGCTTTTGAAGAAGACGATATTTTATTGTTTAATTTTGCAATATTTTAAAAATTGTAATAAATATTTATATTGCAAAACTGTTGGGGAGGCAGGACGTTTGTTGCTTACAGCAGTACAAGGAAATATGTATGAATTCATTAAAGACACTTCACTTGAATTGATATGACCTTTTCAAGTTTGCTTATTTCTTAACGCGCTTCTTTTCTGCTAAACTATAGCCAATTGAAGTTAACAAAAAAAAACAAACTCAAGGTCGTTTTTGAGTTGCAACAGTAGATTTGCAATATTAACTACTTGGAAACTAGTTTCAATATGTAGTTTAAGCTTTAAGAATTCTGCATTTAGTTTCTGGTTTTCCTTAATTGGTTTAGTTTTTTTTTAACTTTTTCTTGCCATGTTTGCACTTATCGTTAGCCGGCTTGTTAAGCAGACGTTTAATCTCAAGCAGTTTAAAATATTTCTGGCAATATTTGTGGTTCAAGTTTTATGTTAACCAGTCTTAAGTTGTCATTACAAAGTCTTGTTTTTAACTTAGTTTTACAGTTTAAATCCGTAATGTTTACGTTTTTAATTATTTTATTAACAGATCAAGACAAACATTGACCGCTATATACTAAATGAGAGGGGGGGGGTATGTTGGTCAGTGTATGGGTTAACTGTTGTTAAGCGAAGTTGTATGTCTCAATTTTAAGGCCATTTAACATAAATTAATTAAGCATTTAATTGTTAAGACAAACACGATAAGTGGCGCCTCCATCCTTAACTTCAGCCACTCACACCAGTGATATGAGAAAAATTAGGGGGAATTATGAATTTTTGACACTTCAGGGGGTCAGTTTAGTTTTTAAAAAAATGGGTTAAATGTGTTAAGTTGTTATTATTATTGAGTAATATTTATGAAACTGTCACTTCAGAGACAATATTTTTATGATCAATTCATATATTCGCTTCCCTGCTTTCTTCCCTTAAATATTATCAATGGCGCCTAATATTAAACTCATAATTATCATATTATCATGTTCTTACCATTAACAACTTTGAATAACAAATAAATATTTCAATTATTTATTTAACTAAATATTACGTTTTATTTACACAAATAAATAGCAACTCATTTGCTTACAATTACTTAATTTTCAATCATTTATTTGCATTACACCCTAATTTGTTGCACTTGTAGATAAATGATCTGTGTTTTTTGTTGTTTTTAAATAATTTAAATACCAGACAAATTGAAAGCTAAAAACAATTCCTCATTCATGATATTTTTTTTTTCAAATTGGCCATTGTAAAGTGTTAATGAAAATAATCTCCAACTCTCTGGGGAAAATAACAATTTTAATTTTCTTTTGTTATAGGAAAATAACAACAATAACTAAAACGCCAAGCTCGTGAAAGATCTGATCAAATGATATCTCACGGTTATAAAACAAAACAACAGCAGTTGGTTATATTGTCTATTATGGATAATTTAATAGAAATATTTTAAAATCAACAACAAAACAAACTTAATTATTTACACGTTATAAATATTCAATTAAATTAACTGTGTAATATACAAAATAAAAATTATACAAAAAGCCAAATTTTATTAACAAAAAAAATAACACAATAGTTGACCCTCATAACGATATATAACACCGTTTTTAAATAACGATTACGAGTACAGTGTTTTATTAAAACGGCGCTGTTTTAATAGTCATTATTGAAATTGGCTCAAATTTCAATTACTTTGGCAAATTCTTATAAACAAAAAAATATTTTGCGGTTAATAAAAATGTATTGAATAAATAATTTTGATTTATTTCTTTTGTTATTTTTTAAATTGGTATTAATTTTTTAGAAAAAATATTTATTACACTAAAAAGAACCCGCAACAAAACATTCGCTATATCCCGGAAATACCATTAAAAGTAAAAATATTTCTAAATATTTTGTGATCAACAAACGTCGACTTCTCAATGCTGTATTTTTTTTTACCTAACTAGATGTTAATGAGAACTGAACTAGAACTACATTAGAGCTGAACTAGAACTGAATTGAACTAAAACTGAACTAGAACTGAACTAGAACTGAACTAGAACTGAACTAGAACTGAATAGAACTGAACTAGAACTGAACTAGAACTGAACTAGAACTGGACTAGAACTGAACTAGAACTGAACTAGAACTGAACTAGAACTGAACTAGAACTGAACTAGAACTGAACTAGACTGAACTAGAACTAGAACTGAACTAGAACTGAACTAGAACTGAACTAGAACTGAACTAGAACTGAACTAGAACTGAACTAGAACTGAACTAGAACTGAACTAGAACTGAACTAGAACTGAACTAGAACTGAACTAGAACTGAACTAGAACTGAACTAGAACTGAACAAGAACTGAACTAGAACTGAACTAGAACTGAACTAGAACTGAACTAGAACTGAACTAGAACTGAACTAGAACTGAACTAGAACTGAACTAGAACTGAACTAGAACTGAACTAGAACTGAACTAGAACTGAACTAGAACTGAACTAGAACTGAACTAGAACTGAACTAGAACTGAACTAGAACTGAACTAGAACTGAACTAGAACTGAACTAGAACTGAACTAGAACTGAACTAGAACTGAACTAGAACTGAACTAGAACTGAACTAGAACTGAACCAGAACTGAACTAGAACTGAACTAGAACTGAACTAGAACTGAACTAGAACTGAACTAGAACTGAACTAGAAATGAACTAGAACTGAACCTAGAACTGAACTAGAACTGAACTAGAACTGAACTAGAACTGAACTATAACTGAACTAGAACTGAACTAGAACTGAACTAGAACTGAACTAGAACTGAACTAGAACTGAACTAGAACTGAACTAGAACTGAACTAGAACTGAACTAGAACTGAACTAGAACTGAACTAGAACTGAACTAGAACTGAACTAGAACTGAACTAGAACTGAACTAGAACTGAACTAGAACTGAACTAGAACTGAACTAGAACTGAACTAGAACTGAACTAGAACTGACTAGAACTGAACTTGAACTGAACTAGAACTGAACTAGAACTGAACTAGAACTGAACTAGAACTGAACTAGAACTGAACTAGAACTGAACTAGAACTGAACTAGAACTGAACTAGAACTGAACTAGAACTGAACTAGAACTGAACTAGAACTGAACTAGAACTGAACTAGAACTGAACTAGAACTGAACCTAGAACTGAACTAGAACTGAACTAGAACTGAACTAGAACTGAACTAGAACTGAACTAGAACTAACTAGAACTGAACTAGAACTGAACTAGAACTGAACTAGAACTGAAATAAAATAAAAAACTTTACAGCTAATATTTCACACAATTCTCCTCTGTCAATGTAGGGTATTCGAAAACAATACATTCGACGGCAAACATTTTCATTTAAATAAATAAACTGTAGTCAACTGCAATTTGACGTTTGTATTTTTCATTTAATTTATAACTGGTTTATTTATCAGCGCGAGCCAGTTCTATGGTAAAGTGTTTAATTTTTTTCTCCAACCGTTTTTTGTATTTCTTAACTCTTGTCTTAAATTGTATCTTTTTTTAGGTATGTATTTTTATCCATATTCAAAAGGCAATTATTACCTTTTGCAGTTAAACAGAAAAAAACCACGAATTTACAAAAAAGTAGTCAAAATAATAATGAACTATAAAACAAAAGATTAAGATAAAATTCAATTAAACGGTTTGAAACTTTGATTGTGGTCGGTCGCAAACAAAAAAAATATAATCTCAAAAGAAGAAAGAATTGATATAATCTAGTTGAAATTATTTGTGCGATTTATTTCATTCATTAAAAAAGTGAAATGTTGCAAAAAACAAAAAAGATATAAATTAATCTGGATAAATATTATATTCTTAGAATTTCTTATGCACGTGAGAGAATCTTAAATTTAAATAAATTAAAAATGATTTGTGGTTGACATCAAATTTCGCAATTAAGAAATTTTTTATTTATGCAAATTATTTTATACTAGAAAAAATCATGAAAGTAATATGTTTGTCTCACAATTTTTTGATGGCTCTATGCTACTACGGAATATTCTCTAGATTATAGCGATTAAATTGATGAACAAAACATAATGTTATACCGATTTATTTATTAATTTAAAATAACGACCCTTTTTGTGCCAACTAGAATCACGGAATTTAACAAACTTGGCGATATATAATAATTTGATTAGCAACAGGTTTACAATTTAAAATGACTTAACTGTCTAATTCCTATTTGAAACTGACGGTTTTAATGTTTGAATAAATCATTCCAAACTATTGTAATCCCAGCAGCATATTTACAGTTTAGTAAACATTTCTTAAAATAAACATAACTAAAAATTAACTAGAAATTAACTGGAACTGAAGTAAAACTGGGAAGAACTGTTAGAGAACTAGAGCAGAATTAGGTTAGAACTAATTGAGAACTAGAACAGAACTAGATCAGAACTAGAACAGAACTAGAACAGAACTAGAACAGAACTAAAACAGAACTAGAACAGAACTAGAACAGAACTAGAACAGAACTAGAACAACTAGAACAGAACTAGAGCAGAACTAGAACAGAACCAGAACAGAACTAGAACAGAACTAGAACAGAACTAGAACAGAACTAGAACAGAACTAGAACAGCACTAGAACAGAACTAGAACGAACTAGAACAGAACTAGAACAGAACTAGAACAGAACTAGAACAGAACTAGAACAGAACTAGAACAGAACTAGAACAGAACTAGAACAGAACTAGAACAGTACTAGAACAGTACTAGAAAGAACTAGAACAGAACTAGAACAGAACTAGAACAGAACTAGAACAGAACTAGAACAGAACTAGAACAGAACTAGAACAGAACTAGAACAGAACTAGAACAGAACTAGAACAGAACTAGAACAGAACTAGAACAGAACTAGAACAGAACTAGAACAGAACTAGAACAGAACTAGAACAGAACTAGAACTGAACTAGAACAGAACTAGAACAGAACTAGAACAGAACTAAACAGAACTAGAACAGAACTAGAACAGAACTAGAACAGAACTAGAACAGAACTAGAACAGAACTAGAACAGAACTAGAACAGAACTAGAACAGAACTAGAACAGAACTAGAACAGAACTAGAACAGAACTAGAACAGAACTAGAACAGAACTAGAACAGAACTAGAACAGAACTAAACAGAACTAGAACAGAACTAGAACAGAACTAGAACAGAACTAGAACAGAACTAGAACAGAACTAGAACAGACTAGAACAGAACTAGAACAGACACTAGAACAGAAACTAGAACAGAACTAACAGAACAGAACAGAACTATAGAACTAGAACAGAACTAGAAAGAACTAGAACAGAACTAGAACAGAACTAGAACAGAACTAGAACAGAACTAGAACAGAACTAGAACAGAACTAGAACAGAACTAGAACAGAACTAGAACAGAACTAAACAGAACTAGACAGAACTAGAACAGAACTAGAACAGAACTAGAACAGAACTAGAACAGAACTAGAACAGAACTAGAACAGAACTAGAACAGAACTAGAACAGAACTAGAACAGAACTAGAACGAACAGAACAGAAACTAGAACAGAACTAGAACAGAACTAGAACAGAACTAGAACAGAACTAGAACAGAACTAGAACAGAACTAGAACAGAACTAGAACAGAACTAGACAGAACTAGAACAGAAACAGAACAGACTAAACAGCAGACCCTTAGAACTAGAAATAGAACAGGACTAGAACAGAACTAGAACAGAACTAGAAACAGAACTAGAACAGAACTAGAACAGAACTAGAACTAGAAAACTAGAACAGAACTAGAACAGAACTAGAACAGAACTATGAACAGAACTAGAACAGAACTAGAACAGAACTAGAACAGAACTAGAACAGAAACTAGAACAGAACTAGAACAGAACTAGAACAGAACTAGAACAGAACTAGAACAGAACTAGAACAGAACTAGAACAGAACTAGAACAGAACTAGAACAGAACTAGAACAGAACTAGAACAGAACTAGAACAGAACTAGAACAGAACTAGAACAGAACTAGAACAGAACTAGAACAGAACTAGAAGAACTAGAAACTAGAACAGAACTAGAACAGAACTAGAACGACTAGAACAGACACTAGAACAGAACTAGAACAGAACTAGAACAGAACTAGAACAGAACTAGAACAGAACTAGAACAGAACTAGAACAGAACTAGAACAGAACTAGAACAGAACTAGAACAGAAACTAGAACAGAACCTAGACAGAACTAGAACAGAAACTAGAACAGACTAGAACAGAAACTAGAACAGAAACTAGAACAGAACTAGAACAGAACTAGACAGACTAGAACAGAACTAGAACAGAACTAGAACAGAAACTAGAACAGAACTAGAAAGAACTAGAACAGAACTAGAACAGAACAACAGAACTAGAACAGAACTAGAACAGAACTAGAACAGAAACTAGAAACAGAACTAGAACAGACTAGAACAGAACTAGACAGAACTAGAACAGAACTAGAACAGAACTAGGAACCGAACTAGAACAGAACTAGAACAGAACTAGAAACAGAACTAGAACAGAACTAGAACAGAACTAGAACAGAACTAGAACAGAACTAGAACAGAACTAGAACAGAACTAGATCAGAACTAGAACAGAATTCCAAAAAATACCAAGCTGAATAAGACTTTGCATCATGTAAAGATTAGATTAAAATAAATTAACAAATCGAATTAACGTATCATCTACCTTCTTCTTTCGCAATATGCCGCTGGGCTTAATTTGAATATTATTTCATTTTGTTATCATCAATTTCTGGCCATGTCCCCGCATAAAAACACGCGTCGTAGAATGTGAATGTTGCTAATCAATATGCATTACATGTCATGAAATTTAATATAATCATAATACGAAAAAAGAAGAAAGAAGAAATATTCTATGTAAAAGCATATGGACGTTTCCATAGAACATCAGTAAAAAATACTCAGGGAAAAGTGTTCGATTAGCTAAAGATATGTACCCAAAATCACTTTCATTTTGGGTCACGTACGATATGACCTTATTTCGCTTATTATTTCGATTGTAATAATATTAACCTCTGAATTGAACATAATAACAAATGTCACGTACGATTATATGGAAATGCCTATATGTAATGCCTGTCCGCTCTGCCCATATTCACGCCTATAATTTTGTTTTCTTTTGTGATTTTTTTTAAAGAACAATTTTCAGTATGAATCGTTTTTATTTAGCGTTCATTACCCCATCATTTAATGGCGATAGTTTTTTGTTTTTATTTGTGTGATTCCATGCGTCATTAGCATCACTCTTTTTTACCGCAGTTTAGTAGATAAGTTGGAATAGAATGAGGCATAGAGGTTTTCTCTAAATAATTTAAAACACAGTTTAATTCCCTATAAAACCATAAATCAAATAAAATATACATATGTATGTATTCTCTAGTCATTTATCAGCAGAGTAACCATAAACTGTGCAAAAATATGTTGTAACAAATCGATGTAAAATTTATTAAATATATGGAAGCGTATAAAAACGAAGTTGTGTTATGTATTTTATATTTTGGGTTGCCCTGGTTATCAGTCATCAAAACAAACACGAATACAAAGTTCCAGTACTTGTACATTAAATAAATAATAAACTTGAAAGAATCAGAAAGTATTCATAAATTTATTTATTATAAATAGAGGAATGGACTACACAATTAATACTTGTAATTTAAGGCTTGATAAGGAAATGCCAGGCTACGCTGGAAAAAATTATTATTCTAATTGTAGAAGTTTGTCTCCGCCTTCAGTATACGTCCGACATAAAAAGGGATTAAATAACAGTAGCTTTAAATTCAACAACCTTATCTTCCACAAGTATTTTTAGACGAGTGTTTAGAGGAATTTGAGTTTTTGTTTCAAATGTTTATTGATAATAACATATTTCACTTCAATTTTTTGTAGGCGATAACAATGACATTGAACAGGCAGCTGCTTAAAAAGAGTACAAATAATATCAGCATTTGCGAGTTACAATTGGCTTATACATATGTACTTATGTTTGCTGGTACCAATACAAATCTCAGTTCTAGTTCAATTCTAGTTCAGTTCTAGTTCAGTTCTAGTTCAGTTCTAGTTCAGTTCTAGTTCAGTTCTAGTTCAGTTCTAGTTCAGTTCTAGTTCAGTTCTAGTTCAGTTCTAGTTCAGTTCTAGTTCAGTTCTAGTTCAGTTCTAGTTCAGTTCTAGTTCAGTTCTAGTTCAGTTCTAGTTCAGTTCTAGTTCAGTTCTAGTTCAGTTCTAGTTCAGTTCTAGTTCAGTTCTAGTTCAGTTCTAGTTCAGTTCTAGTTCAGTTCTAGTTCAGTTCTAGTTCAGTTCAGTTCTAGTTCAGTTCTAGTTCAGTTCTAGTTCAGTTCTAGTTCAGTTCTAGTTCAGTTCTAGTTCAGTTCTAGTTCAGTTCAGTTCTAGTTCAGTTCTAGTTCAGTTCTAGTTCAGTTCTAGTTCAGTTCTAGTTCAGTTCTAGTTCAGTTCTAGTTCAGTTCTAGTTCAGTTCTAGTTCAGTTCTAGTTCAGTTCTAGTTCAGTTCTAGTTCAGTTCTAGTTCAGTTCTAGTTCAGTTCTAGTTCAGTTCTAGTTCAGTTCTAGTTCAGTTCTAGTTCAGTTCTAGTTCAGTTAGTTTC
The DNA here is from genome assembly GCF_015586225.1 of Lucilia sericata. Taxonomy (NCBI): domain Eukaryota; kingdom Metazoa; phylum Arthropoda; class Insecta; order Diptera; family Calliphoridae; genus Lucilia; species Lucilia sericata. Next base: position 64,447 of record NW_023995071.1, on the reverse strand, counting down.
GTTCAGTTCTAGTTCAGTTCTAGTTCAGTTCTAGTTCAGTTCAGTTCTAGTTAAGTTCTAGTTCAGTTCTAGTTCAGTTCTAGTTCAGTTCTAGTTCAGTTCTAGTTCAGTTCTAGTTCAGTTCTAATTCAGTTCTAGTTCAGTTCTAGTTCAGTTTTAGTTCAGTTCTAGTTCAGTTCTAGTTCAGTTCTAGTTCAGTTATAGTTCAGTTCTAGTTCAGTTCTAGTTTAGTTCTAGTTCAGTTCTAGTTCAGTTCTAGTTCAGTTCTAGTGCAGTTCTGGTTCAGTTCTAGTTCAGTTCTAGTTCTAGTTCAGTTCTAGTTCAGTTCTAGTTCAGTTCTAGTTCAGTTCTAGTTCAGTTCTAGTTCAGTTCTAGTTCAGTTCTAGTTCAGTTCTAGTTCAGTTCTAGTTCAGTTCTAGTTCAGTTCTAGTTCAGTTCTAGTTCAGTTCTAGTTCAGTTCTAGTTCAGTTCTAGTTCAGTTCTAGTTCAGTTCTAGTTCAGTTCTAGTTCAGTTCTAGTTCAGTTTTAGTTCAGTTCTAGTTCAGTTCTAGTTCAGTTCTAGTTCAGTTCTAGTTCAGTTCTAGTTCAGTTCTAGTTCAGTTCTAGTTCAGTTCTAGTTCAGTTCTAGTTCAGTTCTAGTTCAGTTCTAGTTCAGTTCTAGTTCAGTTCTAGTTCAGTTCTAGTTCAGTTCTAGTTCAGTTCTAGTTCAGTTCTAGTTCAGTTCTAGTTCAGTTCTAGTTCAGTTCTAGTTCAGTTCTAGTTCAGTTCTAGTTCAGTTCTAGTTCAGTTCTAGTTCAGTTCTAGTTCAGTTCTAGTTCAGTTCTAGTTCAGTTCTAGTTCAGTTCTAGTTCAGTTCTAGTTCAGTTCTAGTTCAGTTCTAGTTCAGTTCTAGTTCAGTTCTAGTTCAGTTTAGTTCAGTTCTAGTTCAGTTCTAGTTCAGTTCTAGTTCAGTTCTAGTTCAGTTCTAGTTCAGTTCTAGTTCAGTTCTAGTTCAGTTCTAGTTCAGTTCTAGTTCAGTTCTAGTTCAGTTCTAGTTCAGTTCTAGTTCAGTTCTAGTTCAGTTCTAGTTCAGTTCTAGTTCAGTTCTAGTTCAGTTCTAGTTCAGTTCTAGTTCAGTTCTAGTTCAGTTCTAGTTCAGTTCTAGTTCAGTTCTAGTTCAGTTCTAGTTCAGTTCTAGTTCAGTTCTAGTTCAGTTCTAGTTCAGTTCTAGTTCAGTTCTAGTTCAGTTCTAGTTCAGTTCTAGTTCAGTTCTAGTTCAGTTCTAGTTCAGTTCTAGTTCAGTTCTAGTTCAGTTCTAGTTCAGTTCTAGTTCAGTTCTAGTTCAGTTCTAGTTCAGTTCTAGTTCAGTTCTAGTTCAGTTCTAGTTCAGTTCTAGTTCAGTTCTAGTTCAGTTCTAGTTCAGTTCTAGTTCAGTTCTAGTTCAGTTCTAGTTCAGTTCTAGTTCAGTTCTAGTTTCAGTTCTAGTTCAGTTCTAGTTCAGTTTCTAGTTCAGTTCTAGTTCAGTTCTAGTTCAGTTCTAGTTCAGTTCTAGTTCAGTTCTAGTTCAGTTCTAGTTCAGTTCTAGTTCAGTTCTAGTTCAGTTCTAGTTCAGTTCTAGTTCAGTTCTAGTTCAGTTCTAGTTCAGTTCTAGTTCAGTTCTAGTTCAGTTCTAGTTCAGTTCTAGTTCAGTTCTAGTTAGTCTAGTCAGTTCTAGTTCAGTTCTAGTTCAGTTCTAGTTCAGTTCTAGTTCAGTTCTAGTTCAGTTCTAGTTCAGTTCTAGTTCAGTTCTAGTTCAGTTCTAGTTCAGTTCTAGTTCAGTTCTAGTTCTAGTTCAGTTCTAGTTCAGTTCTAGTTCAGTTCTAGTTCTAGTTCAGTTCTAGTTCAGTTCTAGTTCAGTTCTAGTTCAGTTCTAGTTCAGTTCTAGTTCAGTTCTAGTTCAGTTCTAGTTCAGTTCTAGTTCAGTTCTAGTTCAGTTCTAGTTCAGTTCTAGTTCAGTTCTAGTTCAGTTCTAGTTCAGTTCTAGTTCAGTTCTAGTTCAGTTCTAGTTCAGTTCTAGTTCAGTTCTAGTTCAGTTCTAGTTCAGTTCTAGTTCAGTTCTAGTTCAGTTCTAGTTCAGTTCTAGTTCAGTTCTAGTTCAGTTCTAGTTCAGTTCTAGTTCAGTTCTAGTTCAGTTCTAGTTCAGTTCTAGTTCAGTTCTTTCAGTTCAGTTCAGTTCAGTTCGTTCAGTTCAGTTCTAGTTCAGTTCTAGTTCAGTTCTAGTTCAGTTCTAGTTCAGTTCTAGTTCAGTTCTAGTTCAGTTCTAGTTCAGTTCTAGTTCAGTTCTAGTTCAGTTCTAGTTCAGTTCTAGTTCAGTTCTAGTTCAGTTCTATTTCAGTTTTAGTTTATAAATGATGGCGATATGTACCTACGTATTTCCCAAAAAATTTCAATTGAAAAGGCCTACAACTTGAGCTCCCAAACATTTGAACTCTCAAGGTCATTTAAATGATCACAAAAGACATAACAAATCAAAGGCTTTATTTGAATAATGATTCAAAATAAAGAAACCACCAAATAAGTATCAAAAATGGTTAAGTTGATAGTTTTATGATGGAAACCAAAGATGGGCATGCAAATAAAAAAATGCCAAATTAGCCAAATAAACTATGACTCACGCCAATTGGATGCCAAAAAACAATAAATTGTTGTTTATTTTAAAATTAACACTACATATTTTGAAGCCCTTTAGTCGGACAAGATATATTTTTTACTTACCCCAAAAGTTGTTATAATGATGGCTTAAGTAATGGCACGTTGTTATTTTTGGGGTTTAATTAAGTTATTTTATTTATAAGTTAATTTTTAAAACCAAACAAAGTAATATTAATGATGAGACGAAAAAAAAACTAATTAAGGCGCGAAGAGTTTTTTGATGTTATTATTGTTGTTGTTTAACAAAATAAACAACAAGCAATGGATGGCACTTTTAGTTTCTTTAAAAAAAATGTGTTATAGTTTTATTAAATTATTTTATTTTTATTTTATAATTATACAATTTTATAGTAATTTGCTTGTTGTATAAATTTTATTCAAAAATTTCTTTTTTTATTCCTTTTTATTTCTTGGAATATTTTGTATTTTTTTTATTTCTTGTTTTTTTTAATTCAACACACACTAACAAACTCACACACAAATAAAACACAGCTAAAAAAAACTCTGATTGGATTCTTGTTTTTGTATTTTATCTGGTCTTTTTGTTTTGTGCTTGATTGTATTGTTGTTGCTGCATTCCCTACAGGAATTTTTTACTGATTGTTGTTGTTATTGAATATGAAAAAGCAAAAACAAAAACCAAAATGCCGAAAATGCACACGAAACCACTTGTTGCTCTTGGGTTTTTCTTTTAATAAAAAATTTAAGGATTTTGCATAATTTTTTAATAAATTTAGTTCTTTTTATTATTTATTGTTATAGGTTTAACATTTATTGACAATTTTTACGTGTTTTTATTGTTTATTTCTTAGTTTATTCAGCAAAAATCACCAAAACTTTTAACTAAAACACTGTTCACTTTAAAATTCTATCTGCTACTACTATTTTGTTTAATGTGCGCTCTCTGTTGTTGTTGTTGCTGCTGTGAGCCAGAGTTGTCATTTTAGCAAGTGGAAAGAGTAGTAAAAGTATTTTACTTTAAATGTCAGTTTGAATTTAATACTTAATAATTTTTATAAGATAAAAATTCTGTAAGTTTTCTTAAAATAGATTTAATTTACTTTAAATCCATGTTTTTTTCTTTTATACTTCTATTTGTGTTTTTATATTAAGCCTGTGTTAACATTTCTATGCCATAGCATTGCCAGCTGTAAATAAGTAGTTAACATAACAGTTGTCAGTTAGCTGTATTGCCAGACAAAGTACAGTAAACAATAACAGTTAAAAGGAATAAAATGTGTTGCTAAATTTTAGTTTTTTGGTAATAACTCCTAAACTATTAAATATATCATTAAAAATAAAATTTTTGCACAATTAAAGATATGATATTTCTTAGTTTAGCGTGGTATCTAGTAGTTGAACGCAGAAAGCTGGTTACTTGGATTCTAACTTTTTGAAAAGAGTTCTACAAGTTTAAAATGTGTCTTAAAAGAAAACTGCAACCGATTATGGGTCAAACATCATAAGGAAGATTACTTAAAAAGTTGCTAATGAATAGGAAGTCAACGTCACCATTGGTATCAGTTGTAGTTACATACATGTGTCTAGTAAGAGTTTATAGTCTGGACAAGTCAACAGTCTGGTCTATAGAAAGAATAATAATCTCTTCTATAAAGTAACTATTCGTTCCAAAATAAAACTCGACTTTATAAAATAAAAAAAAAAACTTTATTTTCATTAATTACGATATTAAAAAGTAATTTTAGATCTTACATCAAAAAAATCTTCTAAAATACTTTATAGAAAAAGTAAAAACTTTATATATAAAAAAAGAAAAACTCATAAAATTTAGGAAAGTAGAAGCAAGTCAATAACGAAACAAAAATTATTCCTTATGAGATTTAACATCGATTTGCCAAGCGCCGACTAAATAACGGAACCATATTAAAAATAAATCGGTACCCATTTGTATCCATGACCAGAAGGGGGTCAATTTTGAACCTTCTATCTCTTGCCAATTGACGGCCACCTCACGTACTGGAATGTTAAGACGTTCAACTAAATACAAAAGTTCAACATCAAAAGCCCTAAGAACAGAAAGAAAAAAATCATTCGTTTTAGCTAAGAAATCGCTTGTTATTTTTAACCCACCATCTTTCAACGTGTAAACTCTTAAATAGCTTATTAGCTGCCGCTCTTGTCAAGAGTTTAAAACCGCATTGGGTATCTTTTACAGAGCGCACAGCAAATAACCACACTAGGAAGTGGAAACCATGCATGAGAAAAGTTCTAAAGAAAAAAAACACAAAAATAGATTAACAAATAAATAAATTTTGTTTATTTACACTTATTTTACCTAAAAGCACTTCTAGACGCAATGGCTTCTTTTTCCAAATGCGCCCTCGAGCCTATGACAACGGCATCTTCTTGCCAATTCCCTGTTATAGACGTTAATGCCTCAGCCAATTTATCATAATCTGAAAACTTGGTAGCACCATCTGCATCAGCAAATAGCAGATGACGACCACGGGCACTTAACATACCCTACAAATTATATAATTAAAATTTACATTTCTACAATTCAATAATTCCTGTTAGAACGTACCAGTCTTACTGCTCCACCTTTACCACGATTTTCGATTAATTCCAAGACACGTACTTTATTGACAGTGTACTTTTTGGAGTATTTTAGCGCTAAGGCAACCGTACCATCTGAACTGCCATCACTGACGACAATAATCTCGTATGTAAAATTTCCAGTCTTGCTTTTTGACTCCAAAAACTCTAGACATTCATCCAACATAACGGGCACTGCAATAAGAATTTGTATGTTTACAACAAAAATGTTAAAATTTATCAAAGAAAGTGCAACAATACAATTGGAACTTCAAAAATAGCGACATTTTGTTTCTTGAACAGAAAAATTTTGTTTTACAATCAAATGTCTATATGTTACTAACATCATTAGAGTTATCTCAACTGGATCACAATCCATTTTTCTTATCTTAATGATGATTAATTAATTGAATAATTGTTTTAGCAGAATTCCTCGAAAAACAATAATATTACCAAAATACACCACAGTTAATACTTACTACGTTGTTCCTCATTATATGCTGGCACTATGACACTTAAATCTAGGCTAGGCTCATCTTCTATACTTGGGAACTCATAATTTTTTAAAATATTTGGATCCAAATAGGTTTTCTCTTGTTTGTGCCTTTTTATAATCGGTAAGGGTGTTGTTATTGACTTTTGTACTATAAATAGCTAAAAAAAAAGAATAAATTAATAAAAATTTACACAATTTACAGCTTGCCGGTAGGAGTGGTTAACTATTTATGTGGTCATTATTTATCCAAGCCTTCTTACCGATATTAAAAGTGCCGCAAATATAGCGGAACCAATGAATAGTATCAATTGTAAATATTCTAGAAATGCCATATTTGTAATACTATTGTTGTAGGCTAATTAAACATTTTCAATTTTAAGGAAATTTTGTTAAAAACGCCACGTATTTCTGATATTTTTGTGTAAATATAAAACAATTTTTTGTTATCGTGAAAATTTACTAAAAATTTAGGTTGGATGACAGTTAATGTCAATTATTTATTGTTGTTGTTTTTATTTGCGAGGTGTTGTCATTATTGTGAATGTTCATATGTCTGATAAGGAGTGCTGCCATATTTTGGTTATATTTAAAAGAACAAATTATTAAAATAAAGGGAAAATTTGGAAATAATAGTAAAAATTTAACGTAGTGTATTAAATACAAACGTCACTTTTAAATATACTTTAAAATAGGGTTCTATAAATCGACTTTCGAATAATCGAACAATCGACTTTCTGTCGAAAAAAATCGAAAAGTCGAAGTCGACTATTTTGTTCCAAAAAAGTCGATAACTCGACTATCGTCTGTGAAAAAAGTCGACTTTGTGAATAAAAGTCGAAAAAAGTCGAAAAGTCTGAAAGCCGAAAAAGTCGAAAAAAGTCGATAAGTCGAAAAAAGTCGAATAAAGTCGAAAAAAGTCGAAGAAAGTCGAAAAAAGTCGAAAAGTCGTAAAAAGTCGAAAAGTCGAAAAAAGTCGGAAAAAGTCGAAAAAAGTCGGAAAAAGTCGAAAAGTCGAAAAATCGAAAATTGTAGAAACAAGTCAAAAATAGTAAAAAATTTAAAAAAAGTGGAAAAAAAAGTCAAAAACTCTAAAATAGTCGGAAAAACTCGAAAAAAGTCAAAAAATAGTCGGAAAAAAGTAGAAAGAAGTCGAAAATAGTCAAAAAGTCGAAAAAATCGAAAAGTCGGAAAAAGTCGAAAAGTCGAAAAAAGTCGGAAAAAGTCGAAAAGTCAAATACTTATAGTCGAAAAGTCTAAAAGTCGACTTTTATTTAAATTAAAAAAGTTGAAAAGTCGAAAAATCGACTTTTCATAAAATGAAAAAAGTCGAAAAGTCGACTTTTCGTTTCAACTATAGAACCCTACTTTAAAAATTAAGATTTCTTAATAATATTACCTACAAATCTGGCATCATTTTGTATATAGTTATAATAAAACAGAGTTGGTTTTGTATTTGGCCGTTATGTTCTCTGTTTATATCTCTCAATTACCGTAAAATATATATAAATATTCTCTCTCTATAGATAACATGCTCCAAAAATATGAACAAAACAACAACATCAAATATAAAAGAAAATATAAGCAAAAAACTATTTTCGCAGATACACAACTGAATAGAAAAAGCAAAGAAATTTTTACGGAAGAATAATTTTTTTAAAAGAATTTAATTTATTAAAAAAAATTATAAAAATAAGCAATATTTTGGGTACAACCAATTTAAGAAACCACGAAATGTTAATATATTAAAATAATAATACTAAATCAAAACATAAAAATGATTCTATTAAAATTAGTAACAACCTTGTGCTGTCTGGTAATGGCCTCGAAGGGTCAACTTTTAGATCAAGCCTCAGTGGGAGAATTATATACCTTCAAAATTGAACCCGTTATGTTTAACTGGACACATCAAGTGATTAATGAACAATTTCGTTATACTCCCTCTTTGAAATCCTATCCAGATTTGCCATCTTGGATGCGTTATATGTATAGTCAGGAACATCATGCTGGTTTTCTGTATGGCACACCACCAGCCGAATTGGCCGCCAAGACAATTACCTTGGAAATTGTCGCATTAAATAAACAAAACTATGAAACGCGACGTTCGGAGTTATTGATAAGAATTCAATCGAAATTTCATGCCCCCAATGTGGTGCAAATGAAAATTGATAATTTAAATTGGGTACACTTAATGGATCCTGGCAGAGTGGAGAATTTACGTAATATTTTCCGTAAGGATTTGTGGCCAGAAAGTGATGCCGATTTAAGTTTGGTGTTTATGGAATCGGCCGTAAACATGGGTGGCCGTTTGCCCTTGAGGCCTCAACAGCACGAGGGGTATTTAAAACTGTTTATTAAGTACATATGTATGTATATCACTAGATTATTATGTTTTTTATCATATTTTCAGAGTCATTGTCCACCTGGGTAGTTTTGCCAAATTTTCCGAACGCCTTAAACAGTTACAGGAGGAGGTGCGTCCTCTATATAAACTGCCCTCTTGCACCTACAAACGCACTTCAGTTCAGAAAATATTCGAAAATGTTGGCTTTAAACTTGACTGGTGTGCCTTTAAAATGGTGGGTGCCGAAATTGATCCTGAAGTTTTACATCATAACCATGATAGCTCCAATAGCAACAAGGTTAATGCTAATATGGTTGAAACTGGAAATTTGAGGAGACGTGAGGATCGTTGGCATGGTTTGGCCCGTTCTGATGTTCCCGTTCGCAATTATATTGATGAATTTGCTTTTGCCTTGGCCATACCAGGCATGATATTTGGTGTACTATGTGGTATTCTAACTGCCAGTTTGTGTTTCAAACATCAGAAATTGTAAGTACTTAGAAATAAATTTTAATTCGAAACATTTCATTCTTTCAATTATTTGGAATTGAAAATTAATTTTTCGTGAATTTTCGATAATTTTTTTTATAGACAATTTTTGATAAATTTTCTTTTTACAGAAAATTTTCGATAAATTTACATTTAATAGATAATTGTTCCTTTTACAGAAAATTATTGTTGATTTTTTTTTTAGAAAATTTTCGTTGAATTTTCTTTTAATAGAAAATTTTTGATACATTGTTAAGCTCACGAACTAAGACTAAGTTAACAGGCCTCATTTTTATTTATTATTTTTAATATTATTTTTTTATTTATTATTTTTTATAATTTGTATTTTTTGTTTTAGACACGATCCACAATCGGAATACTTTTTCGATAATATTTTTCATATTTGTGAAGAAGAATGTGTTAATTCTGCACATGACTCTGAATCAGAAGATGAAAAACAAAATGAAGATAATAACAAAAATAAGAAAAGGTGCCAGTGCATTTTATAGTTATTTATTTGGTTTTTAAAATCTTTTTTTGAAAATTACAAAAATACCAAACATTTTGATAATTTTTTTTTTAAATTTTCTGTAGCTATAAGGAATCGTACCCTACTACATCTTCGACTGTACAAATGGTACAATATTCGGATACAAATTCTCAACCTGTTACTACTCTAAAAAGTTTAAAGGACCCCAACTGTTTATTGGATAATATAAGCATGCGTTCACAAAGGTAAATCAAATTATATTCTAATCGTTATGCATTGAAAAAAATTCCTCTTGTATTTTAAAGTCCCAATAGCTATTATCAAGCAGATAGTCCACCCAATACCTATTTGCGTCCCAAACCACCACCATATAAGGGCGGCACCTTGTCTCGCAGTGGTGTGGATATTTGACAACCAACTACTCCACGTATTTTGTATTGTTAGAGAAATGCAAAATGAGGAACTGAAGAGAAAACTGTAGCACTTATAGACATTAAATAAACTGACATAATAATCAATTAATATTGAAAATATTTACAGAGAAAAATATTTGCTAATCAGTTGCTATATATCATTAAAAACTAGTCACGATTTCAAATAATGTAGGAATTACATATCTATTACTCTTAATAACTATTAATAACAATATTTTACAATAAAAAGTTAGAACTTATTAACGTTAAAAAATGAATGATTATTCAATGAGTTAATTTATTGTAATTATTTGTACAATTTACAGTTTTTCCGAAAATTATATTTTTCATTTTTTTTTTTAAGTTTATTAAATAAAAAGCGTTTTGTTGTTTTTTTCGATAGAAATTTATCAAATCGGTCCATTTCAAATCGTATGAGATCCATCACACACACCCAATAAAAGAAAAATTAAAAAAATATCTATAAATGTAAAATTTATCAAAAAATTTCTACAAAAGTAAGATTTATCGAAAATTTTCTATAAAAGTAAAATTTGACGACATTCATGGTTCATTTCTAATCCTTTTTCTTTTTTTTATATGTACATATGTGATGTAATACATATAAAAAAAGAAAAGTTTATAAACATTTCTATAAAAGTAAAATTTATCGAAAATTTTCTATAAAATTAAAATGTGTCGAAAATTTTCTATGAAAGGAATTATTTTCGAAAATTTTTTATGAAAGGAAGATTTATCAAACATTTTTTAATTAAAGGAATATCTATCGAAAATTTTTTTATAAAAGAAAAATGTATCGAAATTTTTTTAATAAAAGAAAAATGTGTCGAAAATTTATCGAAAATCTTTTAATAAAAGGAAAATTTATTAAAAATTTTTAATGAAAGGAAAGTTTATCGAAAATTTTCTATAAAAGTAAAATTTATCGAAAATTTTTTTATAAAAGTAAAATTTATCGAAATTTTTTTCTTGAAGTAAAATTTATCAAAAATTTTCTATTAAAGAAAAATTTTACGAATATTTTCAATAAAAAGAAGATTTATCGAAATTTTCTATAAACAGGAAGTTAATCGAAATTTCGAAAGCGAAAATTTATCGAAAATGTATAGGAAAATCGTCTATAAAAGGAAATTTTTAGAAATTTTATCGACAAAAGGAAAATTTATCGAAAATATTTTATAAAAGGAAAACTCATCGAAAAATCTTCTATAAATTAGTTTTTTATATAAAAATCTTATAAATAAAGAAAATATTTTATGAGTATATTGAACATTTTCTAAATTACAGAAACTATCAAAAACATTTCATTAAATTGAGAATTTACTGAAATTTTTCTATATGTATAAGAATTTATTAAGTAATTGCTCTCTTTTAATGTAACTTTTCGCTAAATATAATCATTCCACATAAACAGAATTTTTACAAATTTCCAATCTGGCATTACTGTATGTGGAGCATGCTCAAAAGATTTTTTAAAGAGAGTGCACGATTATCATAAACATTCACAATAGCCGCGGAAACCAAACAATTGTTTTTTTTTCATTTTTCTCTTCCAAGTGCACTAGTTAAACAAACAGAAAAAGAAAGTTTTCGTTTACTGATAAGTAATCAATTTGACGACATTAAATGAAAATCTTCTATTAAATAACCTTAATCTGTGTACAAAGTGTTAAAACAACAACATGTTGACTCAACTTCTTAAAGATTCTTACGAATTAATAGATAAATACAATATTCATATAGTGAATACAATTTTCATTGGTTTCACTATAATAATTGTGCTGTTGGGTAGTCTAATGAATCTGGTGGAACCGTTGCTACCAACATTTATCAGACAATCTTATCGCTATGGCAAACACTGTCACAAGGGCACAGAAGATAAATTGGTATCAAAAATGGAGGTGCCCAAGTCATGGTTTGCACACTTTTATGTGTTTGCCTTCAGCTGGTCCATGTTGGCTTTATATCTGGTACTTAAAGGTATAATAATGCATATGGAAGCACCCGAATATGTATTAGAGTTTTTAGATTTTGTGGCTGGCGGTGCGGCAAATCGTAAAGTTTTAATCGATTCGAATAGTGCTTTAGTGGCCAGTGTATTGATGACTTTACAATGTGGCCGGCGTTTCTATGAGACGAACTTTGTGCAAATATTCTCCAAGAAGAGCAAAATTAATTTATCCCATTATTTAGTGGGTTATTTGCATTATTTTGGTGCCATATTGGCTTTGCTGAGTAATACCGAAGGTTTTGTTAGAGGTAATTCAAAAAAAATTGAATATATCATGATTTTCATTAATATTGCTATTCTATTTTAGGCTCTACCCCCTCTACCTTTAGCTTTGCCAAAATTTCCATACTTCAGTATATTTGCATTTTCTTGTTCCACTTCAGTTGGTCACAACAGTACAAGTCAAATATGATTTTAGTTAATTTGCGTAAAGATGCTAAAACCGGTCAAGTAGCTACTGAAAAACATCTTTTGCCTTCAGGTGGTTTCTTCAATTTCATTTCATCGCCTCATATGTTCTTTGAAATACTAATGTATGTTGTTTTATTGGGTCTTTTGGGTCAGAGTTTCACTTGGAAATTAGTTGTTGTATGGGTGTTAAGTAATCAGGTGAGTTGTTTTTCTTAATCATTAAGAATTGCATTAATATGTCTTTTATTTTAGATCATGAATGCTTTGTTGACTCACCAATGGTATAAAGAAAACTTTAAAAATTATCCCAAAATTAGGAAGGCCTTAATTCCTTTTATTTTATAAAGGAAGACAGTGAGTTGGGTGTAATATATTGAGACACATTTTTTTTTATCAACATCATATCACATTCTATTTAGACAAAAACTGTAACTTATTTATGTATAAATGTAATTTTATGAGATTAAATAAATTAAATTAAGACAGAAACAGCATTTTGATTATTTTCTTTAAATAATGAAAATAACAATAATTCTCTTTTAATAGAATTATTGATTTATAAATAAATAATTTAAAACAAAATTAAATTTACCTAAAATCTAGATTTCTCAAAAATCTTTACGGACGACCAAATTTCCCCCTAAAATCCAATTTATACCTTAATATGAAACTGAAATCATTTCAAAACTATACGACATTTTCCTTTTTTGTAACTAATATAAATAAAATAATTGAAAAAGATCCTTTTTATTGTGGGTTTTTTTTTTAATATGTTTTATACAAAACAAAAACATTACTTCATTTGCAAAATTTGAAATATATAGGAAAATCTATAATATTTCTAAAATGTTTTATTTATTTATTATCTCGTCTTCAGGAATTTTTGAACTCAGTGCAATTAATTTATTTAAAAAGAAAACTGGAAAATAATAAAAAGAATATTTATAGTTAAAAAAAAAAAATATAAACAATGTAAAATAATTCACACAAATACCTGTAAGGATAACCCTGAGCTTTTGAGCGAAATACCGATAACAGAAATGAAAAGAAAATAGCCAGAAAAGCTAAACCAACTATGGCCATAATACGTCCCTTGCGCTGGTCCGTTTGACTTCCAGCCTCCGTTAGCAAAACCATGCCAAAGAAAATTAAAGCATCTAGAGGAAATAGAGTTGTATAAGAGATCAGTGCCAGAAATTAAAAAAAAAAAAACTACTTACTTAAACCTAAAACAATATAGGTCTCTACGACTAATTGACCCTGAGATGAGCCGTGTATGTAGGCAACACCACCATTTTGTGATTTATGCACCAAAGGTGGACCACGTATGTGATTCCACATCTGTCCCGAAATCATGGTGAAACAGAAGAACACCGCTATGGCACCCCATATCGATTTGTTGTACAAGAATTCCAAATTATTACGTCTCATATACAGGAAGCCACCAACCAGGGCAGCCAAAGTAATCATAGCCACCGTACCCGAATAGTTGGGTGGACGGAATACACGTATCTGTACGTCGGTACGCTCGGCCACAAATTTAGCTATAGCATCAGCAGCAAAACCTACACGATGTATATCCATAGTATCAGCACCTTTCGGTTTACCCTTGGCGGGGAAATGCATAAAGACCGGTGCGGTATTCAAGCGTAACATTTGAAAAACATCTGAACCCTCATCGAAATCGACCATGGCAAAGAAGACCTTGTTCGAGTAGACCGGTGAAAATCTGTAAGATTGGGCGACAATTTGGAATTCATCATGGGCATGTCTACAGATTTGACATTGACGTGAAGGTGCCAAGGCGGTCAACATAACAATCATCGAATAGTTACGGGGTGAATTCTTAACATATTCCCTAAACTTTTGGCCATTGAAACGTAAGAGGGCCTTTTTATTATTCATCTCCATTAAGTTTTGCACCTTTTCCGATATGGATAGGCCGACCTATAAATAGAAAACATCATAATTTACCGGCATTTTATCGGCTTGTGTACATTTTTTCATTACAACCACAATGACGTGGCCTATTAGCAGACACCCTGTATTTGTTGGTTTCTTGTATTATTTTACCTTTTGTTTACTTTGGGCCGTTGTGCTCAGGATTAAAAAGCCAGCCATCAATATCACTGCAAACAGCAAGGTTTTATATAAAACTTTCATTTTGCTGTTTGTATTAATTAAAACTACTTAAATTAAATAGATAAAATTGTTAAATTTTTCCTCTTCGCAGGCACCTCGACAAAACACTAAACGAAAAAAAAAACTTTGCTATCGCTCTCTCAATACAATTGAGAAGAACAAGCATTTGACAAGTGTCAAGATAATTATTGTGACTTATTGAGGGATGCCAATGTTTAGCAAAAATGCAACAGGGGAATAGAAACAAAGTTATGTTATTTTGACAAGATGGATATAACAAGATTTTTAATAATTAGATTTTTCTATAGCTAAACAAATTATTATGAATAAACATTAGAGTATAAATAAATCGATAGTATATTTAATACTCATAAGAAATTATATTGTACTGGCAACCTTCTTAATAATTGTGAATGATGTTGTGCATGAGTGCAGTTAAAAAAGTGGTGCCAAATTTTTATTTGCGAAATTGAAGCAACATTTATTTTAGGTAATCTATAATTCACAGAAAACTTTGGAATTTGATAGCTCCGTTAATAGAAACATTGTTTTTATATATGAAATATGACAGTCTCAATATAAGTTTTACTAGATTAATTGTTGCAATAAAGCCTACTTGTATAAATTCTTCTTATAACAAAAAGCCGCTCTCATTTTTCTTCAACACTGCCGCATTGTTTTATTAATTATAAATTTATAAAACTTTTTTAAACGAAACAACATAAAAAATATATATATATAACAATAAATTTAACAACTATTATTAGTGCTGCAGCAAAGCACTAATAATGAGTGATGTTTTAAAAAGCTCTCAGGAGCGTTCTCGTAAACGTAAACAATTGTTAGCACAAACGGTAGGCAAGAAACGACAAAGAAGGCTCATTCGCAAATTTCACCAAATTTTTTATAACTTTCCATTACAGCTGGGTTTGTCAAGTGTTGATGAATTGAAGATTGCTTTGGGCACAGCAAACGATTCAAATCCTAGTGCTAGCTTAAGTTCCGGCAATTTTGGCACAAGTGCTCTTAAAGGTGTTACTGTCCACAATAATCAACGTGCCGGCGGTGGCGTTCAGGACGATGATGAGGGAGTGGTGGCCAAAAAGACACCAGGAGAAATTATTTATAGGGATTCATCAACATTTTTAAAGGTAACCGACAAATTATTCGCCATCAAAAATAAATTGTTATCAATATTTAATGACCAAATTCCAGGGTACACAATCATCTAATCCTCACAATGATTACTGCCAACATTTTGTCGATACCGGTCAAAGACCACAAAATTTTATACGTGATGTTGGTTTAGCTGATCGCTTTGAAGAGTATCCCAAATTAAGGGAACTTATAAGGCTTAAGGACAAATTAATACAGGATACCGCTTCGGCACCCATGTATTTGAAGGCCGACTTGAAACATTTAGATATTAAAACATTGGGGACCAAATTTGATGTTATTCTAATAGAGCCGCCTTTAGAGGAGTATGCCCGAGCAGCGCCTTCGGTGGCTACAGTGGGTGGGGCACCGAGAGTCTTTTGGAACTGGGATGAAATATTAAGTGGGTTATGCACAAACTAATTTTTTGCATTATTTAATGATTTTCTCTAATTTTTCACAGATCTTGATGTTGGCGAGGTAGCTGCACATCGTTCATTTGTCTTCCTTTGGTGTGGTTCTTCGGAGGGTTTGGATATGGGCCGCAATTGCCTGAAAAAATGGGGATTTAGACGTTGCGAGGACATTTGCTGGATACGCACCAATATTAATAAACCCGGTCACTCTAAACAGTTGGAACCCAAGGCTGTTTTCCAGCGTACTAAAGAACATTGTTTAATGGGCATTAAGGGCACCGTAAGACGTTCAACGGATGGAGATTTCATTCACGCCAACGTCGATATTGATTTAATTATATCCGAAGAGGATGAATTTGGTTCCTTTGAAAAACCCATAGAAATCTTTCATATTATAGAACATTTCTGTTTGGGTCGACGACGTTTACATTTGTTTGGTCGTGATTCCAGCATTAGACCTGGTTGGCTAACTGTGGGACCCGAATTAACAAATTCCAATTTCAACGCCGAACTTTATCAGACCTACTTTGCGGAGGCACCCGCAACCGGCTGTACTACACGTATTGAGTCGTTAAGACCTAAAAGTCCTCCAGCTAATAGTAAGATTATAAGGGGACGTGGTCGCGGTTTTGGTCCTCGTGGTCGTGGTAGAGGCAGATAAAAATGTGGATTAATACTTTTTAATACTGAATTACAAGTTTTTTTTTCTTTTAAACACCTATAATACTTATATTTTAATAATCAGTGTTCTTTTTCTCATCAGTATAAGTTTTTCTTTTCTTTTTTTTTTATAATAATTCTCATTTTAGTAACAAAATTAAAGATTTACATAAAGTTTACTTATCGTCTGCAGAGTTATTTATGAAGGGAAAAACAGAACAAAGGTTGTGGACTATTTAAAAAATAAGAGAGACGGGGACGAGGGCAAAAGGAAAGAAAGGAAGCGAAGGCGGGGACGAGGGCGGGGGGGGGAAAACGAGCCAGATCAGTGAAGGGGCAGCCGGAAGGGACGGAACAAGGGAAGAGAGCACAGGCGCAAAGGAGACCGAACAAGGGCGAGAGCGAGCGAGCGAGCGAGCGAGCGAGCGAGCGAGCGCGAGCGAGAGACGAGCGAGCGAGCGAGCGAGCGAGCGAGCGAGCGAGCGAGCGAGCGAGCGAGCGAGCGAGCGAGCGAGAGCAGCGAGCGAGCGAGCGAGCGAGCGACGAGAGAGCGAGCGAGCGAGCGAGCGAGCGAGCGAGCGAGCGACGAGCGAGCGAGCGAGAGACCGAGCGAGCGAGCGAGCGAGCGAGCGAGCGAGCGAGCGAGCGAGCGAGCGAGCGAGAGAGCGAGCGAGCGAGCGGCGAGCGAGCGAGCGAGCGAGCGAGCGAGCGAGCGAGCGAGCGAGAGAGCGAGCGAGCGAGCGAGCGAGAGAGCGAGAGCGAGGAGCGAGCGAGAGCGAGCGAGCGAGCGAGCGAGAGCGAGCGAGAGAGCGAGCGAGCGAGCGAACGAGCGAGAGAACGAGCGAGAGAACGAGCGAGCGAGCGAGCGAGCAGCGAGCGAGCGAGCGAGAGAGCGAGCGAGCGAGCGAGCGAGCGAGCGAGCGAGCGAGCGAGCGAGCGAGAGAGAGCGAGCGAGCGAGGAGCGAGAGAGCGAGCAGCGAGCGAGCGAGCGAGCGAGGGAGGGAGGAGAGAGGACGAGGAGCGAGAGAGAGAGCGAGCGAGCGAGCGAGCGAGCGAGCGAGCGAGCGAGCGAGCGAGCGAGCGAGCGAGCGAGCGACCGAGCGAGCGAGCGAGCGAGCGAGCGAGCGAGCAGCGAGCGAGCGAGCGAGCGAGCGAGCGAGGGAGGGAGGAGAGAGCGACGAGCGAGCGAGCGATCTAGCTAGGAGCTAGCGAGCTATAGATCGATCTATATATCGATCTATCTATCTATCTCTATCTATCTATCTATCATCTATCTATCTATCTATCTATATACTATCTAATATCTATCTATCTATCTATCTATCTATCTATCTATCTATCTATCTATCTATCTATCTATCTATCTATCTATCTATCTATCTATCTATCTATCTATCTATCTATCTATCTATTCTATCTATCTATCTACCTATCTACATGTAATCATTGTGTAGTAATTACCGTTCCTGTGAAGTTTTGTTTTTATGCATGGCAAATGTTCTGCAGTTTACAGTTTTTCTTATAATTCAGCAATAAAACTAATTAGGAAAACCTGATACAATTTACAAAAAAAAAAAAAAAAATATATATACATTTATCTTAAAAATTTCATTAGATAAATAAACCTTTTTTATCGTACCTTTTTTAATTCTTAACATTTTTTATATACATTTTACAAATATGATTTGTTTTCTTCTTAGTTAAAATTAAAATTTAATTATGCCTTTGTAGACTATGGTGTTTATTCAAATGTGACATATAAATATCTAATTCATCTTCGGATTCTTCATCTTGTTCCATTTTGTTAGATGCACTTCCTTCAACGTTTCCCTCATCACCATCATCATCTGCATCTTCCTCATCACTTTCTTCGAAATACTTATCTTCTTTGTCTTGATTTATTAAAGTTAAATCATCGAACTGAGTATTATCGTCAACATTGGTATAGTCGAAATCCTCATCTTGTCCCGTTAGAAATTGTTCATGCATTTGACTTATAAATTCTTGCCTTAAAAGTTCTCTCTCATCGGCTGTTATTAAATCCTTCAGAGGTGGTGGTGTAGTACTTAACTTCCTTTTAACAGGTGACTTTTTTAACTGTATTTTACTTGTGGAACAGGCAATTTGTTCATTATCAAAATTACCCCACTGTTGGCGGCAATTGATAGGAATTTCCTCATCTTCTTTTTCGAAATTATCTAAAATACCCTTTTCCACATGTTGCTCCTCCGTTGTTGAGGAGAGTTGGAAATTTTCTTGTACATGCTGCTCTGCTTTTTTCATTACCTCATTCAATTGTTCCTGCTCTAGATTGTGCATGAGTATGCCAGAAAATGTGGTATTTCTAACATCGTAACTATCTCGTTGTTGTTTTTCTTTGCTACTCAAATATTGTCCTACCAGCTCCTGATACAATTCCGGCTGCCGTTTCATCATTTCTTGTTCACTAAAATACTCACCTTCTTTTATAAGTTTTTGTAAAGCGGCGTAACGTCTATTTTTGACGTCCCTCTGGCGTGTTTTTAATTTTTCCTGATATTCTTTTACCATTAGATGCATTTCTTCGTCACTATCGGCTATCGAGAGTCTAGCAAAATCTTGTAAATGTTTTTCTTCTAAATATTGACCAAAACGTATAAGAAACGTTTGCGGATTTCTTTGATAAACATCTAATGCTACTTTTAGTTTTTCTGATTGTTGCAACTCGGGTTCATCTCGTTGTTGGGACTTAAACATGATTTTTGCATTTAAGCTTAAGAAATCCATTATATTCATAATTTCTTGGGGCAAAGGAGCAGTTGTGTCTGGTGCTGAATCCTGGCAGGCAGTTTCTGTAGGATTATCTTGGTGTCTAGTTTCATTTTCCGTTGTTTCTTCTAATGTGGTTGTCATTGTAACTGTTTTTAGGGTAAAAATTTAAGGTTTTTCTTGTTAATTTTGTAAATTATTAATTATTTGTTAAAATTTTGTTTTTTATTTACCTTTTATGTTTAATTTTAATATTATTGTGAGCAAAAAAAAAAAATTGTCAGTCCGCTGTTTGTTTTTGTTTTGATTTTTAGCTAGAATGCTGCCATATGTAAAAAATATAGCGATTATGGTATTACCTTTTAGTGATACCATTTTTAAAATGAGAAATAACTGTGAATAAATATGCAGTTAAAACTTATTTTTTT